>NC_064860.1:76497825-76705325 GCF_024139225.1 Suncus etruscus | reverse complement strand
TAGGTTCTCTAATTTGGGGGTGGGGGTGGGTCAACCCCAGTGATGCTCAGGAGTTACTGCTGGCTAAGAGCTCAGAAATCGCTCCTGACTGGGGGACTATATGGGATTTCAGGGATTGAGCCTAGATCTGTCCTGGATCAGCTGCGAGCCATGCAAACACCCTACTGCTGTGCTACCGCTCTGGCCTCATAATTTTTTTATCATAATATATAGAAACAACTATTTTAAAAGAAACACTTTATCTATAAAAATAGGGGGGCTTGGCTGTATTTGTGGAAGGATACATAGAGATAAGAGCTTATATGTGGCTCTATGAACAATACTTGAGAATGATTTATTGTTCCTATGATAAAACTGAATTGGCAAGATGCAAGCAAGGCAAGAGCTTTCACTTCTCTGCTATTTCTTTGGCCCTCATAAAATTTTCTTATAAGTTATTTTTATTATTGCAAAAATTATTGAACAAAGATCTTAGATAAATAGTACTCTGAAGAAATAATACACAATAACTTAACTTCTTGCCCTTCTTTCTATATTTTAGCTTCTAAGAATGAGCTACAGTTTTCTAAAATTAAGGAATAAAAAAACATTTGTGGAAGATACATGCTACTTCAGTAATATACATAAAAGCATTGAGAAAAATTGACATATTTTGTGCTATTCTATATTGAAATAATTGCTGTTTACTCTAGTGTTTCTCTCCTTTCCCTTTGAGAAACCAGCATAAAAAACTCTGCCTGCGTGTCCAGAGCTAGAAACTCATTATGATAGCAAGCCTGCAAGGCAGTGCTGGGAACCAAACTGTGAAATTGTGATTCCTCAAGTGGAGTGTGGGAAGCACTATATACTGCTAGTTTTCTAATGGATTGAACCACACAATCACAGCAAATAGTAAGAAAACCCTGAAGGTTGATTCTCTGTGTGTATTTATTTTAGCAGTGTTCTAGAGGAAACTAATAAGAGAGAGAAATTTATTAAGAGGTTTCCCTAGCTGCTAGAAGTCTCTTCTAACAATAAGTTCCTGTTGACATTTGGTTGAGCATTCTAAATTTAAATATTTCTGAATTATTCATTTGTACACATTATAAAAGTAGATAGTGAAACTTGTGAATTAAAATTTTCAAAAATTTATGATGCATCAGGATTTTAGTTATTGCTTTCCTTGAATACAAGAGAGATCAAGTCAAATCTATTTAATGTATCCCAAAAAATGATATAAAGGGACTAAAATTAATACAGTATTTCGTCTGTTGAGATTATACGCATACAAATGAGATTGTGTAGCTACATAGCTGTTTAATGTAAACTGCAAATAAAGATAATTACTAAATAAAACTCTGATAAGCAATGTTAGAAACTAGGAAATCCTAGTATAAGTAAATGTATATAATATGGTTCCTTTCTTTTTCCCTATAACAAAAAAGGTAAACTTATGTGTAAAGGAATTCCAGTGATAAGTAAGTCTATAATTTAAGTCATTATATGCTACTTTTGCTGTTACAAACCAAAGTTTTGTTTGTTTGTTTTGTTTGGGGGGGGTGGTTTCTGGGCCACACCTGGTGATGCTCAAGGGTTACTACTTGCTATGCGCTCAGAAATTTCTCCTGGCTTGAGGGACCATATGGACACTGGGGGGGGGGGGGGGGATCAAACCACTGTCCGTTCTAGACCAGCACAGGCAAGGCAGATACCTTACCATTTGCACCCAGTCTCCAGCCCCTACAAACCAAGGTTTCACTTGTTACTCCTCTTCAAAGAAATTTTATATAAACCAAGATATTTGGGTATTTGGAATAAAAATAAAAAGTTATGAGAATAAATAATAAACTCACTTAAAAAATTAAGACAGTTCTAAAGAATAAATTAAATGGGCAAGCCTTGCACATTGTTTACCAAGATTTGATCCCCATACCACATTCCTTGCATAATGAGCACTATCAAGAGTGAGGCCTGAGTGTTAAGCTAGAAAAAACCCTGAGTACCATTAGATGTGGAGAAAGATAAAAAAAGAAAGAAAGAAAACAAAGAAAGAAAGAAAGAAAGAAAGAAAGAAAGAAAGAAAGAAAGAAAGAAAGAAAGAAAGAAAGAAAGAAAGAAAGAAAGAAAGAAAGAAAGAAAGAAAGAAAGAAAGAAAGAAAGAAAGAAAGAAAGAAAGAAAGAAAGAAAGAAAGAAAGAAAGAAAGAAAGAAAGAAAGAAAGAAAGAAAGAAAGAAAGAAAGAAAGAAAGAAAGAAGAAAGAAAGAAAAAGAAGAAAGAGAAAAGCAAGAGGGAGGGAGAGGGAGGGAGGGAGGAAGGAAGGAAGGAAGGAAGGAAGGAAGGAACATAGAAAGAAAAGGAGGAAAATGTTATTAAATTAGAACATTAAAATATTTTTAAAATTGATTATCAGAGTTCAATACATTTACAAGTGCTAATTTTGCTAGGATCTCTACATCATGCATTCTCAATAATATAGGACTTGAACGGTGAGGAGACATTGATATCATAGCAAAGGATTTATTTTGTGTTTTGTGGAGCTAAACAATAGACAATAAAATGGTCTTAAATTCTCCAACAGTCTGCAGTACATGGAAGGTCATTTAATATAATATATCTAATATAGTATTTCCTGGGGGTGAGAGCTATCATTAGGTCAAAAGAGTTTAGGAAGCTCTTTGACAGAGTAATAATGATGAGAATATAATCATAATAGACTGAAGAACACTGCTAAATATAAAATTATTTCTGCCTTTACTGCATATAAAATATTCAGTCTTTATATTGTACTCCTTAGTCTTCTCAATTAAGCACCAGTCACATCATTATTGATTTTCATTTTTATCTCACATTTCATCCTTCAAACTGTTCTACATTTCACAAACTGACACTGCTATAACAAAAAATAGAAATATGAAACACTTATATTAGATATTTTATTGCTCAGTTTCTTTCAGAAAGAGAAAAAACAGATATAAGCAAAAATAGGCTATTTTGTTAACTTTGAATTAGATTTTCAACTGATTAATAAAAATGGATTGAATTTTCACATCTAAATCATTAACACATTGCTTGGCACTTATAAATAGGACAACAATGTGAATGGTGAATGGGTACCCCAGAGGCATTTTTTCTTTTAAATCTAATGCAATGGAAGCAATCCTCTCTCAGCCTGGGTGGTAACAAAGACAAACACTGAGAACATGCAGTCTTTCTCAAATAATATGTTGAACAACTTGTAAAAGCATCCAATTCAGTCACAAAACTCCAATTCGCATTTTTTCCTTACCAATTTATACTTTACTAACAAAAACGGGACAGTGGTTTTCAACCTTCTTATTCATTATTATTTGCATTTTCCTTTTTAATCTCAACCATCAAATTGACTGGAAATCTGTTGTTATTTAACAATAGGGCAGAGCTTGGTATTTGAAATTACATAAACATTTCTGAAAGGCCAATTCTAAAGAGAATCTGAGCTGCTCAAGTTTAGAGAAAATACTACAGAAATTAATTATGAACCTATTTACTGTTGGATTACTTGCCTGTGTGGCTTAGTTCATTAGAATAATTCTATTCAAGCAATAGGTACTGAGCACCAAATGCATGTAATGTTCTATTTCAGATCAGTTGCTATAGAGTTAAAAAAATGGTATAAACCCTATTTTTAAAAACATTCTATTTGAGTAACTATCACGAATGACTACAATTTATTATTTTATCTTGGGTGATAGTGCATTGCAAACTACTAACCCCAATTTGGTTCCTAGTGTCTTATTAAGGAGCCTGGGCTGAGCACAGTCAGGAGTGCTCCCTGAGAACCACCAAGTGTGGTTAGAAAAAGAGCAATACTATAAATATCTGAAAAAATATAAAGTTCATGCAAATATGATCCTATGTATGGGTTAAACTTTGAGAAATGCTTTAAAGAAAGACAATTACGATAAAGACAGTAAAACACAGTATTTTTAAATAAATTGTATTGTGACCAAAGTGAATAATAATATCAATATAAAATGTATTAATAATAATAATAACAGTAATATTAAGGTACATAGTGACAATGAATAAGGGCCATTCCCACTGCCAGGGTTGTCCTCCCTCCATCCATGTTCCCAGCATGTGTCCCATATCTCCCTCCTTTGCCACCTGGAGTGCTAGTGTAACTGTTCCCATCTGTGTATAGCTTGTTGGAGTTAGGGTATCAATTCTGTTGTCATTGACTTTGGGTTTGGTGTTTAAGTTTGATCATTTTTTTTTGTTCCACTAAATGCTCATATGACTGTTTATTCCTGGTACCATTTATATATAATATTTTCTCCCTCAATTTATGAGGCAGAACAAAATGATTCAAGTTGTGAGGTTCTGCTGAAGAAAGCAAAAAAAAAAAAAAAGACAAACAAATGAAGCAAAGCATAACAAAAAAAAACCCAACAACAATAAAAAATAAAAAGTAACTACCAAAAATTCCCACCCAACAACAAAAAAATCACCAAACAATAACCACAAAAGTGAAAAAGAAAGAAAATAAGAAAAAAAAGAAGAAAGAAAAAGAAAATAAGGAAATAAAAAGAAATTTAAAAATGGAAAGAAAGGAAAAAATGTTAGTATGGCAAAGTTTTGTGCTTCCTTTGGGGGAAGTAAGAAAGGGAATTCCCTTGGCCTAAGAGATTCAGGTTTTCTCCACCCTTGATGCATACTGCCATGGAAACAACTATTGACTCCATACATGCTCATTATCACACTCCAAGTTCTTTTTATGGAGCCAGGAAATTTTTCACTCAGTTGTGGATGATAAAATAAAGCCTCTGTATCTAGAGATCTTGTTATTTTCACCGGTTATAGGATGAAGTCTAGGATAGAGACTTTCCTTACAGTTCTAGAATTTCTGATCCATTTTTGTTATAATCAATTTTCTGTAAAACTCTAGGCTTTTGCTCAGATAATAGACCTAGACTAGTGGTACTGAGAGGAAAATTATAGCTTTGCAAGAGCACATCAAGAAAGAAGAAGAGGCATACATGAATAGCTTAATGATGCAACTCATAGAAATAGAAAGTGCTCAACAAAAGGAACCAAAAATAGGGAGACAGAAGAAAATAACAAAGTTGAGAGCAGAAATCAATGAAGTGGAAGCACAAAAACAATACGAAAAATCAACGAAAGCAGAAGTTGGTTCTTAGAAAAAATAAAAAAGACTGCTAGACCACTGGCAAAACTAACAGAGAGAGAGAGAGAGAGAGAGAGAGAGAGAGAGAGAGAAACTTGATAACTCATATTAGGAATGAAAAAAGGAGAGATCACTACTGATATGGCAGATATTCAAAGGGTAAGCAGAAACTACTTTGAGAAACTCTATGCCACTAAAAATGAGAAACTGGAAGAAATGGATAAATTCTTGAACTCTTATAGTCTTCCACGTTTGAATGAAGAGGATGTAGCATATCTAAACAACCCCTTCACTAATGAAGAAATTAAGACAGTAATCAAATGTCTGCCCAAAAACAAAAGCCCAGGCCCAGATGGAATGACTAATGAATTCTTTCAAACCTTTCAAGAGGAACTACTACCAATCCTGGCAAGAATCTTCCATGAAATCAAAGAAATGTGAACAATTCCAAATAGCTTTTATAAAGCCATCATCACCTTGATACCTAAACCAGACTAGATGCTACCAAAAAAGAAAATTACAGACCAATATCACTGATGAACACAGATGAAAAGATCCTCAATAAAATTCTGGCAAATAGGATTCAATACCTCATTAAAAAGATCATCCACTACGACCAAGTTGGTTTCATCACAGGAATGCAAAGGCGGTTTAACATCCATAAATCTATCAACATAATACACAACATCAACAACAAGAAAAATAAAAATCACATGATCATATCAATAGATGCAGAAAAATCATTTGATAAGGTCCAACACCCATTCTTGATCAAAACTCTCAGCAAGATGGGAATAAAAGGAACCTTTCTGAATAAAGTTATGGCATCTACGACAAGCCAGTGGCAAATATATTCCTCAATGGAGAAAAACTAAAAGCTTTCCCTCAAAACTCTGGCACAAGACAAAGCTATCCTCTCTCACCACTCCTATTCAACATAGCACTGGAAGTACTTGCTATAGCTATTAGGAAGAAAAAGATATCAAGGGAATCCAGACAGGAAAGGAAGACGTCAAGCTCTTGCTGTTTGCAGATGACATGATACTCTACTTAGAAAACCCTAAAGACTCTACCAAAAAACTTCTAGAAACAATAGACTCATATAACAAGGTGGCAAGCTACAAAATTAACAAACAAAAATCAATGGCCTTCCTATACACCAATAGTAATAAGGAAGAAATGGACATTAAGAAAACAACCCCATTCACAATAGTGCCACACAAACTCAAATATCTTGGAATAAACTTGACTAAAAATGTGAAGGACCTATGCAAAGAAAACTATAATCTCTGCTCCAAGAAATAAGAGAGGACATACGGAAATGGAAATACATACCCTGCTCATGGATTGGCAGGGTTAACATCATTAAAATGGCTATACTCCCCAAAGCATTGTACAGATTTAATGCGGTCCCTCTAAAGATACCCATGACATTCTTCAAAGAAGTGAATAAGGTACTTTTGAAATTCATTTGGAACAATAAACACACTCGAATAGCTAAAGCAATCATTGGGGAAAAGAATATGAGAAGAATTACTTTCCCCAACTTTAAAATTTACTACAAAGCGATAGTTTTCAAAACAGCATGGTATTGGATTAAAGACAGGACCTCAGATCAGTGGAATAGGCTTGAATACTCTGAGAATGTTTCACAGATATACAATCACGTAATTTTTCATAAAGGAGCAAGAAATCCTAAATTGAGCAAAAAAGCTTCTTGAACAAGTGGTGTTGGCATAACTGGCTAGCCAGTTGCAAAAAATTAAACTTAGACCCCCAGTTAATCTCATGTACGAAGGTAAAATCCAAATGGATTAAAGACCTTGATAATCAGACCTGAAACCATAAGACATATAGAACAACATGTAGGCAAAACACTCCAGGACATTGAGACTACAGGCATATTCAAGGAGAAAACTGCACTCTCTAAGAAAGTGAAAGCAGAGATTAACAGATGGGAATATATTAAGCTGACAAGCTTCTGCACCTCAAAGGAAATAGCACCAAGGATACAAGAGCCACCCACTGAGTGGGAGAAACTATTCACCCAATACCTATCAGATAAAGGGCTAATCTCCAAAATATACAAAGTACTGACAGAACTTTACAAGAAAAAAACATCTAATCCCATGAAGAAATGGGGAGAAGAATTAGACAGACACTTTGACAAAGAAGAAATAAAAATGTCCAAAAGACACATGAAAAAATGCTCCACATCACTAATCATCAAGGAAAAACAAATCAAAACATCTATGACGTACCACCTCACACCCCAGAGATTGGCACACATCACAAAGAAAGAGAATAAGCAGTGCTGGCGGGGATGTGAAGAGAAAGGAACTCTTATCCACTGCTGGTGGTAATGCCGTCTAGTTCAACCTTTATGGAAAGTGATATGGAGATTCCTCCAAAAACTGGAAATCAATCTCCCATATGATTCAGCTATACCACTCCTAGGAATATACCCTAGGAACACAAAAATACAATACAAAAATCCCTTCCTTACAACTATATTCATTGCAGCACTATTTACCATAGCAAGACTCTGGAAACAGCCAAGATACCCTTCAACAGATTAATGGCTAAAGAAACTGTGGTACATGTACACAATGGAATGTTATATATCTGTTAGGAGAGATGAAGTCATGAAATTTTCCTATACATGGTTGTACATGGAATCTATTATGCTGAGTGAAATAAGTCAGAGAGAGAGGGAAAATGCAGAATGGTCTCACTCATCTATGGTTTTTAAGAAAAATGAAAGACATTCTTGCAATAATAATTTTCAGACACAAAAGAGAGGAGGGCTGGAAGTTACAGCTCACTTCATGAAGCTCACCACAAAGAGTGATGAGTCTAGTTAGAGAAATAACCACATTGCGAACTATCCTAACAATGAGAATATATGAGGGAAATAGAAAGCCTGTCTATAGTACAGGTGTGGCCGGGGGAGGGGAGGAGGGATATTTGGGTCATTGGTGATGGGAATGTTACACTGGTGATGGGGGAGTGTCATCTTATATGACTGATACCCAACCACAATCATGTTGCTAACCAAGGTGTTTAATTAAAAAATATTAATTTAAAAAAAGAGAAGAAAAATTCAAGGATTCCAGCATATTAAAGATCATAGGTATTCTATATGGTAAGGAAAATTATTTCTAAGCTTTGTAATTTAAAAAATATGTCTTTGATAGAAAAAGGAAAATCAGTATGTGTGAATTAGCTTAGGACATAGAGGAGATAATGAGTTAAGATGTTGGACATATTATATAAATAGTCTAGTAAACCTCAAAATAAAAATTAGACAAATGGAAACAGTGTCAGTATTTGAAAAAGTCTAGCTGAAAGTATAGTATTATAATTAAGTACATAAAATTATTGAAGTTTGGAAAAACATGAGCATAAAGACAAGTTATAAGACTCTAAAACTTGAAAATTATTGATTTTCAGGGAGAAGAATAAAATGAAAGTAAAATAGGAAAAGGTTCTACATGATGAATGGGGAAAATCTTTCTTAAGCCATTGAAAAAATGAAAGTCATCTTTCTAAGATCAATAAACAAATAAATAAATAATGGTTAAAAAAGCGTAATTCTGGTAAGGTTGCCAAAAAGTGAGAAAAAGTACCATGCTTTAATATGACAAATCAATTTTGATAAATAAATTTTATAATGTTGATTAAAGTTTTCATAGTTATTTTATATATTTCTCAAAATATTCCAATAGTTGATAGTGAAATACAAATATTAATAAATATCAGTGGATGATTATAATTGCAAGAATATTAACATGGTTCTATTTACTACATCCACAATGTCTAAAAAACATATACAAACATTACTATATATTTATCTGCATACAACTTCAGAGTCTCAGTTATTGATTACTCAGACTTTGAGCCAGTAATAAGATAAGGCATTGTTTTGGTTGGTGTTACATGAATATTTGTTACTGTGGATTCTGAGTATAGCTACAAATAATAATCATCCGTGTGTTTTCTGAATAATGGCAAAATACAACATTACTGAAACCAATTTTTCCAAAGTTGAATTCTGTAGTAGGTGAATAACTATTTATCTCCCTTACCCAACATATATTTTGATATACTCTTGAAATATTTTTAACTAACTAATTTACTATTTGGACTATATTAAAGAGGTTGATGCAGCAAGCAAAATATGTAAGGCTTTTGTTTTTTTTTTATAGATAGTAAAAGTAGAAAAATGTGCTTTGTGTTAAAAATCTTTTTTGAAAAAACTTTAGGGGTTTTTTTGGGGGGTGGGGGAACACATCAGAGATGTTCAGGAATTACTCAAGATTTACACATAGGAATTACTCCTGTCAGAGCTTGGGGAAACATATGGTATACAGGTCAGTCACATGCAAGACAAATTCTCTACCATCTGTTCTACCTTTCTAACCCCTAGATAAACAAGATTGCTGAAGCAATAGAAAGATTACATAAAAGAGTTTTATGATGCTTTCTCACAAATAATTAACCAAATTATGACTAAAATGTTGTTAGCTTCTAAACAAATTTGAAATAAAAAATACGCCTTAGAAATTCAAATCATGAGATAATCATGAGAGATTACTTTGAAAATATATATGCCACCAAATAACAAAATATAGAATATATAGATATATTCTTAGATTTCTATAAACTTCCAAGGCTGAATCAGAAGTTATGGAACATCTGAACTATTGAGAAAATTAAATTATCACCAAAAGTCTCCCCCCACAAAAAATTCCCACAACCAGTTAGATTCATTAATGAGACTCTCAGATATTTAACGACCACTGCCAGTATTCAGGCATTTTAAAAAAAATCAAAGAAACACAAACACTACCAAACAAACAAACAAAAAAATCATAAAAGCACTACCAAACAATTTCTATGAAACAAACATTATTCTGATATGAAAAGTGGACATACAGTAGAAAAAAATAAGGTAACTATATAGACTGATATGCCTGATGTACATAAATGTAAAGATCCTCCAAAAATTAGCAAATCAAATCAAACATTTCATCAAATAGATCATATACCATGACCAAATGAGATTTATGAAGATAATGCAAGAATAGTTTAACATGCATAAGTTAATCAATACTATATATATACATATATATATATTAAAACAGAATAAATAGGCCACAGTTTACAAGGCCAACTACATAAACTTACTCTTTTCCAGAAATAGATAGAAACCAATTCATGAAAAGTCATGGGTACACTAGACACCAGCTGAAAGCTAGCAATTTTAGAAGGAGACCATGAACCAACTTTCACACATCACCCAAAATTGGCACTTTGTCTATGCCCCTGCTTCGCCACTCCTTTATTCTCTTTAGAGACACCAATCTCAACAAATCCCAGGTATTCCAGTATTTGAGCTGATATCAGCAGGGGTATTTTGGAGTGAATGCACACACACACACACACACACACACACACACACACACACACACACACACACACACACACACACATTCTCCTACTTCCAGGAGACCTAACAACTAAGAAAATGCCCCACAAAAGCCTCAATACCAGTACATAGTGCTTTGAATTTTTAGATAACTTCATTTGTTTTATGCTATCATCCCTATAGTAATACATTAATTCAGATGACAATGTGTACCTGAGGTCACTTACTATTAATACAACAATTTTTATAAATTTTCTTTTTTTTTTTTTTTTTTTGGTTTTTGGGCCACACCCTGTGCCGCTCAGGGGTTACTCCTGGCTATGCGCTCAGAAGTTGCTCCTGGCTTCTTGGGGGACCATATGGAACACCGGGGGATCGAACCGCGGTCCGTCTTAGGCTAGCGCAGGCAAGGTAGGCACCTTACCTCCAGCGCTATCGCCCGGCCCCATAAATTTTCTTATACTACTTTTTATTTTATTTTGCTTCTCATCTTCCTTTTCTTTATTATTATTTCTTTCTATTATTTTTAATAACTTTGCTCTCACTTATCTTGAAACAAATATATTATGGTCAACTATGCCAACTATCTGATACATTTTATTAAATAAATTAAATTTAAAAAGGAAAAAAGAAAAATATATGATCATAATAATAGATGCAGAGAAAGTGTTTGACAAGATACAGAACCCATTCATAATTAAATGAAAAAAAACTATAAATAAGACAAGAGTAGGTATGGCAATTACCTTGCACAAAATTTAACTAGAATATTACCCTGGCATCCCATTTTGCCCCACTCACAATACCAGAAGTAATTTTTTACTGCATAGCCAGGAGTAAACATTGAGTATCATGTATTTTTTCCAAAAAATAAAGGAAAAAAAACAATAAAGAACAACAACAACAAAAATTATCAATAAAAGGTGAATTGAAGGATCTTTCCTCAACATGTTGAAGTCATTTACTACAAGCTCACAGCAAACATCATACTCGATGGGAAAAGGCAAAAAATTCTTCACTCTAAGATCAGAAGGAAGACAAGTTTATCCACTCTCACTTCTTTTATTCAAAATAGCATTGGTACTATAAAACATAAAAATAGACAAAAAATACAGAATTCACATCCAGATATGAAAGGAAGAACTCAAGCTCTCATTAATTTCAAAAGACATATCATATATAGAACACCATAAAGAATTTACAAAAATGCTCCTAGAAAAAAATAGGTTTGTATAGTAGAGTAGCAAAATAATTACCATGCAAAATACCTAGAATTTTATATGTAAATAATGAAATAAACAAGAGAGAAATTTAAAAATTCAATTCACAATTGTTCTTCAGAGAATTAAATACCTAACTATCTTCTTCTCCAAAGATATGAAGGATCTATACAAAGAAAACTATAAAACACTATTTCCAAAAGTAATAGAAGACACCTAAAAATGGTGTCTTCCTCATGGATTAAGATTATTTGCATAGTAAAATGCCAATACTTCCAAAGCATTATATAGATCATGTAGCCCATGGTCTTTTTTATTCTTCAAAGAAATAGATCAAACACTTCTGATATTCATATGAAACAATTGTAAACCTCAAATCTCTAAGCAACCAAAGCAATTCTTACAGAAAAACCATGGAAGGCACCACTTTTCCTAACTTCAAACTGTACGGAAGAGGAGGAGGAGGAAGACGAGGAGGAGGAGGAGGAGGAGGAGGAGGAGGAGGAGGAGAAGAAGAAGAAGAAGAAGAAGAAGAAGAAGAAGAAGAAGAAGAAGAAGAAGAAGAAGAAGAAGAAGAAGAAGAAGAAGAAGAAGAAGAAGAAGAAGAAGAAGAAGAAGAAGAAGAAGAAGAAGAAGAAGAAGAAGAAGAAGAAGAAGAAGAAAGGAAGGGAGGAAGGGAGAGAGGGAGGGACGGAGGAAGGAAGGAAGAAAAAAAAGGAAAGAAGGAAGGAAATAAGGGAGAAGGAAGAACTTAATCCTTTTCTGATGCCATGTATAAAAAATCACATGAAAAATAGAGACCTTGATATCAGACTAAATCCGTAAGTTACATAAAAGTAAACATAGGTAGAACAATCCATGACATTGGAACTAACGGCATCTTTAAAAATACCATATTATCCGGCGTCTTTCCCCTACACTTCCTGTTAAAATATAAGTTTTGGGCTACATTCGCCGTATAAAACTACCTCTCTTTTAACGCACACCAAATGGAAATTAAAATATCTAAGATTTGATTTCAAATGAAAATTTTAGTTAAAATGCTTATGTCATGCATGTACTTAGCTGGAAAATTATCACTTATAAACATAAAGCTATTTGTTATCAAACATATAAACATAAAACAGTGATCTACATTGAAAGCAGGGAGAGCTCCAAGAGCAGCTGCTGGGGTGCAGTGACTAATAGGACCGCTAGAGGGAGACAGATCGCCTCCTCTGTGTCCCATGAAAGCTAAACAGAGGACTGAACAGGAGAGTCGCATACCAGTGATGACACCTGGCTACTAAATGGTATGCAGCAATCGATAACTCAGCTTCTCCTTGTGTCCTGAAAGATGAATCAGGACAAATAGAAGACTGAGTGATGACGCCTGGCAGCTGGATGGAATGCAGCGGTAAGCGGGGGAGATCTGTGTTTCCCCCTTCTGAAGTAAGTTTCAGCATGCAGTATACTGGCATGTAAGATGACCCCTGACTTTTAAGAAGTTTTTCATGGGTTAAAAAGTCATCTTATACACCAGAAAATATGGTAAATGCCATGTATCTAACAAGTGGAAACAAGCAAGAACAAATTAGATGACATTAAATTAAGATGCTCTTGCACCTCAAAGGAAATGAAGACCAGAATAAAAAAAAATTCTACAGAGTGGGAGAAATTACTACCTACTACTCATCTGATAAGGCTTAATTGTCAAGATATATAAAGCACTTGTAGAACTTTACAAGAAAGATTTAAACCCATCAAAATATGAGCAAAATAAATGAAAAGACACTTCCTCGAAGAATAATTCCAAATATCCAAAAGGCACATGAAAAAATATTCCATATAACTAGTCACTAGGGAAATAAAAATCAAAACAATACTGGAATACCACCTTACGAAAAAGAGACTGGCACTCATCAAAAACAAAGCAATGACTGGTGTTGGTGAGGGAAAAGGAACCCTCATTTACTGCTGCTGGTGGGAGTGTTGATTTACCCAGATCTTTTTTAAATTATTATGGCATTATTCACAAAAAACTAGCAGCTGAGGTTTTATATGACCCAAAAATCTTACTGCTCAGAATATACAAGGGTCCAAAATCATAGTCCAAAAATGGCATCTTCTCTCCTTTGTTCGTTGAAGCAATATTCACAGTAGCCAAAAATCTGGGGGAAAATTCAAGTGCCCAAGACAAATAAATAACTGATTTAAAAAAAAAAACCATGATACATATGCACAATGGAACACTACTGAGCAATATGAAAAGATAAATTCATTCAATTTCTGCTAGGTATATGGACAGATCTGGAGAGTATTCGGTTCAGTGAAATTGTAGGGAGAGGAGAAGTCACAGAAATATTTGTCTCATGTGTGGTATATTAGAAAATGTAATAAGCTAGCCCCGCCTCCCAAGTAGAGGGGGAAATATTAGAGGCACCAAGACCAAACAGGTATAAGCCCACTAAGTAATTAACTAAACACAGAGGGGACCACACATTCTAGCAGCCCCTGGGGGGAAGAGTGGAGATATAGGAGGCAGGATGGGAGTGGTTGTGGGAGGACAATTCGGTGGTGGGAATTCCCCTGATTCAATGTAAATATGTACCTGGAATATTACTGTGAACGATATGTAAGCCACTACAATTAAAATAAAAATTATGTTAAAAAATAAATATATATATATATAAATATAGATATTATCTATAACATATATTTTTAATAAATTATTTAATTAAAAAAAAAAGAAAATGTAATAAGGGCGTAACAAAGCCCAAAAGGTAATAGAAACAAAGAATAGAGGCACTGTTCTTCAGTAGGAGGTTTGTCAATGAATTGGAAGTCGGGGTGTGAGGGATTAATTAGATAATGGGGCACCAGTGCAATGAGAGAGGAGAAAAATATCTGCTCTAGAGACAGGCTAGGGAAAAATAAGGAAAGTAAACAACTTTGATGAAGAGATGTGGATATTGGTGAAAAGATTGGTGTTTGAGTATTGTATGCTTGAAACTTAAAATGAATAAATTTGTAACTCTGTAATTCATGCAAATAAAATGAAAAATATCATAAATTAAAAAATTAAAATATTAAACAAATATTTAATCATTCAGCAAAAACTGATATTTTTGACAATAGTAATTAGAAAGAAACTTTTAATCTTCCACTGTTAAAATTCAATGCTTAACTTTTTGAAATATAGCTGTGTGTATTTAGGCCCTTCACAAATATTCTCTCTATCATAAGAAATCAGGATAAAATTAACACTGAGGTACTTACAGGATTCCTTTAAATGAATCACTTTCAGGCAGAAAGATGTATAGTGGTCTAATCCTACAAGCACCAGAAGCCATGAAATAACATGACAATAGGTCATACCTTTCAGAAAACTAACAAACTCACTCTATGTATGAACTAAAAAAAGATTTGAGGAGGTAATCTATTCTCAAATGTTTCAGTGGTTCAGTAAAGTATAAAATAAAAAAGGACTTTTTTAACAGCTGCTTTTTTGGGCATATGAAGTGGTAGAGTTGTTAGGCCACATCTGGTGGTACTCAGGGTTTACTCCTGGCTTTGTGCTAGAAATTACTTCTGGCATAGCTCAGGGCACTGTACTCTCTGTCAGAGACCAAACCAGGATCAGCCACAGGCAGGGCAAATGCTTTTCTTCCTGTACTATCTCTTTGGTCTGTCACCTAATTCCAAATAGATTTATATAAATAGGATAATTAAACTTGTTCAGCAAAGTAAATAATAGGAAAAAAATAAATGCAGAACCTTTTATCAATCTCAACAATTAACTTAAATAAGTTTATTAAATACATCAACAACTCCATTTTAGAAGAAAACTGGTAATAATTGTTTCATAGCCATACAAGTATATTTAAAATTAATTTTAATGTTTATTTTACTAAATCTAGTAGGACTTAAAACATTTTTCAAAATCACTTAAAATCCAGAGTGAGCCCAACCTTTAATAAGTTTTGAGCACTGCAGGGGTAAATAATAATCAGTGAATACCTTCTCAGGTCCTAGTACTGAACTGCAGGGCTGTTAGCCATTTATCTATTGAAATGGGCCCCTGAGGACAGGCTCCTACTCAATGCTACTGAGTCCGTCATTGCTGCCAAATCTTCTTATACATAAGTGCATATACAGTTCAGTTATATGTACATCTTTTGGCCTATTTACAGACGTTTTTATCAACACCATTTTTACAAAGGCATGTTTCTGTCACATCATGGAAATTCACACAATATTTTGAATTACTGTTTTTATTATGTCTGTTTCTGTATTCTGTATTACTGAACTTTGATATTTCTACCGTAGTTTTCATCAGAAAAATTATACACACTGACAGTTTATATGATCATAGCAATTTAGCTATAAATTATTAAGTATGCATATCATTTTAAATAAGGTATTGTTGAATTTTGCTGTAGTATGTCTATGCTATAGAACGGTATATTGTATATGTCATATTATAGTATGGAGACATATTATTGTTAGGAGACTATAGTGCAGTACAAGGATAGCTTGTAAAAATAAGGAAACTAATGGCTCATAGTCCCATTAGGAAAATACAAAGGAATTAAGACGAGGACAGGACCTCTCTCCTCATCTTGAGGGCTTTGATTTCTCTTAACACAAAATAATTTGCATAGGGGCCTGAGTGGTGGCACAGTGGTAGGGTGTTTGCCTTGCATGCATCTGACCTAGGACAGACCACAGTTCAATCCCCCTGTGTCCCACATGGTCCCCCAAGCCAAGGAGCAATTTCTAATCACATAGCCAAGAGTAATCCCTGAGTGTCACCGAGTGTGGCCCACAACCAACCACAAAAAAATTGCATAAATTTAATAATAATAAGTAGTATATTTCTAAGGCCTTCTGGCTTCAATTGACATTGGTGACACATATTGGGCTAGACTTGCTCTGAGTATATTGAAAAAAGTCCTGGGGCTAAAGTGATAGCACAGTGGTACGACATTTGCCTTGCATGCTACTGACCTGGGACAAACTGGGTTTGATTCTCAGCATCTCATTTGGTCTCCCAAGCCTGTCAGGAGCAATTTCTGAGCACAAAGCCAGGAGTAACTCCTGAGCACCACCGGGTGTGGCCCAAAAACCAAAAGAAAAAAGAAAACGTCTCTGTGATAC
Organism: Suncus etruscus; assembly: GCF_024139225.1. Taxonomy (NCBI): domain Eukaryota; kingdom Metazoa; phylum Chordata; class Mammalia; order Eulipotyphla; family Soricidae; genus Suncus; species Suncus etruscus. The sequence goes on along the minus strand of NC_064860.1, from coordinate 76,688,389 downwards.
TTTTGGAAGGTTGATTCCATTTCCTTCAGCAGTAAACATCATGAAACTTAGAAAGACATTTATTATATACAATTGGTCAAGGATTCATGACACATCTAAGTAAACAAAATGAAGTGTATAATGATTGGTGATATGTGGGGTGAGGACGTATACCTGCCTGGGCTTCTAGTTTATTGGTTCTGAGATTGAGAAGAAAACAATTTCTTGGGATAAACCTTTTTTTAGTGAATTTAAAAACATGAGAAAATTAAGTGCTGGAAGGGAAAAACAAGCATTCAAGAGGTAGCATATTTAATTAAACAAGCAATTTCTAAAAAAGAGGAAACTTCAAGTGTGAAATAGTTTAGCATTTTGGCTGGACAGCGTACACAAGATAATGTCTTTGAAGTAGATGCCTAGGTGATCAAAAATGTAAGGTCAGGACTGTGAACTACCAAAATTAAAGAAAATATTTATGCTAAATTTGATTTCTAATATTTGCCTGGTAATTTTGCTTCCATTAGTGCAGTTTTATTTTAAAATAAAACTTTAATTTATTTTATTTATTATTATTGTTATCATCATGTCAGTTTGAAATACAGAGTAAAAAAGTAATTAATAGCTGAGTTTTGGTCATACAATATCCTATGACCAGTATTCATGGTACTACCATCAATTTTCCCTGTTCCCTGTTCTACAGCTCCTTCCAACTGCATCCCCACCCCAAGGCTGCTTCTATGGGATAGAAATCTCTCTCTCTCTCTCACACTCTCTCTCTTTTCTCTCTGTATTATTTTCTTTTTAGGCACTGTGGTTTACAATATTGGTAACATATCTTGAAAAAAATTTAATTTATCTAATCAATTTCAAGAGTTCATAAGGGCTAATGGCTCCTAGACCTTAAATTTAAGGTAGGGCCTTCTAGAACTATTAGAGTAAAGAAAATCCCTTGGCTGCTTTTGTAATCTTCTTCAATTCATCCCACATTCTTCAAAGAATACTTGTTGGCTATCTTGTGAATCTTATGTCACTCTATTTCATTCTCGATTCTTCTGATGAATTTTTTGATATCATGCATATTTTATTACTTGATTATTACTCTTTATGACTTGATGTTTTAAGCTGCCTGTAATTTGGGTCATAGATAGTCTGTGACATATTTTTGCCATAAATATTGGCCCGTGAAATTGTATAATTTAATTTCCAGTCAGTACTTTTCCAAAATTCCTAGAATATTCTATTTTTAAATGCAGATACAAGTATAGTTATACTTAGAGGTAAACACAAAAACAAGTAGAGTTTCAGAAGCAGCATAAGTATAGACTCACACTAAGATACATAGAGTGTATAGATTAAAAATGACTAGGAAAGTAAGCATGGAAATATTTGTGTGGAATAAAATTCAGCATTGAAAGAGTTAATTTTCAGAGAGCTTATGAATGAGCCAAAATGTATAGAAATTCTCTTCTAGAGTGTAAAAAGTTTTGCAGCCTCAGCCCATCTGCATTCCTGTCCCATGTAGCAAATGCATGCATGAAGAGACTTGCCTGACTGTAATAATTTTAAGGACCAGGGCCAAATGCCCATCAAATCAAACATCATATTAAAAACTGTTATTTATTAATTTAAACTTAATTGGTCAACAATGAATCCTGCCTCAAAGACAATGATCTCAAAGTCAAAGTATTGTTTTTTTGGTTCTACCAGGATGCTATTTTTTCCTCTATGGATAATAGTTCACCTGATGGAACTATATATAAATGCAACCACTACTTGGGTAAGTGGGGAAACATTTAATTAGTTTATCTATCTATCATATATATAAGCATATATATGTATATATATATCTCCCTCCCTTTTTCTAGACAAACCACACTGTTGACATGTAATATTCTTTTTTTATTAATATCTTTATTTAAACACCTTGATTACAAAGATCCTTATGGTTGTTTTCAGTCATTTAAAGAATACCCCTTTTGAGGCCGGAGAGAGAGCAGGGAGGTAAGGCATTTGCCTTTCATGTAGAAGGTCAGTGGTTCAAATCTCAGCATCACATATGGTCCCCTGAGCCTGCCAGGAGCAATTTGGAGCCAGGAGTAACTCCTAAGCACTGCCGGGTGTGACAAACAAAACAAAACAAACAAACAAACAAACAAAAGAACACCCCCTTTCACCAGTGCAATATTCCCATCACCAATGTCCCAATCTCCCTCCTCCTACCCCACTTTTTTCTCTTTAAATATAAGACATTTTCAGTAGTGTAACGTGGTATATTGTCATTTTGAATTTTATTTCCCTGACAATATGTGAATACTTTTATATGTATATATTGTCCTTCTAAATGTCTTCTTCAAAGAAGGGATGTCTCATATTTTCTACCATTTTTTTATTTTCTTAAATTTATATAAAGAATATCACATAAAAATATTAATTGATATATTTGATCATAATATATTTGTTTATAATAAGTGAAAGTAAAGTTATTGAAAAACAGAAAAATAAAATTAAAATGGAAGAGAAGAAAGGAAGGAAGGAAGAAATGAAAGAAAGAAAGAATAATAATAATAATAATAATTAATAAAATGACAGAAGTTTTAGTAAACTCTGATGTTAGCTGTCCATTTTGTTAAAACGGTGTGTTCCTATAGGGATGCCAACATCAAACAGATGAAGTTGTTCAGAAATTCACAGAATCATTACTGATATACGACTTTTAGGCTGTGTACTCAGTTGCCAGGTCTACTTGAAAGAAGGAAGATATGGGGGGAGATTTCCTGTACTTGCTCCAAAAAGCAATGGTGATATTATACCTGAAGTTTAAGGTTTAGTCAGATCGGTGTTTCCTAAGGAGATCATAGCGGATCAGTGATGAGGCAGGGCCATTGGTGAAACAGTAATTGTGGATGATGTAGGTAGCAAGTATGACTTCACAGGGCAAGGCCTCAGCCTGCCCTCTCTCCTGAGATGGCCAGCTCTCTGCTGTGTGGACCAGTGTACCATGGTCTTTCACGGCTCTGTTTATGTCTTATTCAATAAAGGAGTGAGTCTATGGAGCTGGCTCGGTTTCAATATGGTGGTTTTGTTTGTGGGCATGGTTACAGCCTACGGCTTCCCAGAAAAAGAAAGATATGGAGGAATGCCCACACCCACTCCAAAAATCCCTGGTGATATCAACCCAAAATCTAGCATACCGGAAGTTTTGTTAAAGTTTTGGCAGAAGTTGAAGTTTTGTCAGAAAGAAAGAAACAAAGAAAAATAGAAACAAAGAAAGAAACCAAGAAAAAGGAGATACTGCAGGCCTGGACTTGGTAGAAAGAAGGTCAGTAGTACCTAACATATATTTTGTTTATGTATCCAAATTATTCATGCAAGCTACTTCAAAATACTATACAATTAATTTAACAAAGTCTTCTCCATTATTCTTATATTTAAAGGTATTTATAAACCACAGATATATTTAGGTCCTTTTGTTTCTTCTTTGACTCTCTGCTTTCTCTTCTTCCTTATTTGACTTACTCCACCAAAAAATAGTATCCACTAGATCATAAAAATGGCAATATTTTATCTTATACCTGAGAATATCCCATTATGTATATGTGTGTATCAAATCAAGTTATTCCCAAGCAAATAAATCATTATTTCCTCCCAAACCAAAATTTTATGTATATTTATACATATAAATATACATTATATATAATATATAATATATTTTAAATATATATTTTATATAAGTATATACATTTTTTTAACTCAGACATTTGTGTTTTGTTTTTAAGTCACAGTCAGCAATGCTCAGGACTTATTCCTGGCTCTGTACTAAGGTATTACTCCTGGAAATGCTTGGGATGCCAAATATCAGGAATCACAGGTTGGGCCAAGTACATGCAAGTACCCTACCTGCTGTGCTATCATTCCAGCCCCTATCCATATTGTTGCATTTTGATATTTATCAAATATACTGCTTATCCAAAGCTTGGATAAGGACAACATTATTCCCACATCTTGGCTACTGTAAATGTTAGCAAGCAATGTGCTTGCAGCTTTACATGCACAGAAGCCAAGCACTATGAACCTACTTATGATAAATGAAAATATTTTACTGCCAGATCTATCAGAAAGGCAGCAGGAGCCAAAGCTCAAATATGTCTCCCTGATCTAGGAACTAGGGGGGCTTTGGAGATAGTAGGAAATATAAATATGAGGAAGAGTTAGACAAAGGTGATGGAAAAGACTTCTAGCAAGGTCGTTTATATTAAGGAATGATATAAAGAATGTTGGTAGCAGCTGTTTGCAGTGGATGGATTGCTAGTGTCTAAAAGTAGTCTAGATTTCCATTTCTCTTTACTCTGAGTCTTTTGGTAGAGGCTCAGAATTTTTAGCTCCTGTTGCCACTTTATCTAAAAAAAAAAAAAAAAAAGAAAAAGAAAAGTCTTCCCTTTAGTGAATAGTATCCTCACTTTTCAACGTATAGACTCTGAAAAGAAACTTATAAAAGATTTATTACTATAATTTAGTGCCTTTGAAAGACAATTTCTGGAATATTTGTTACTTTCTGCTTCTGTCATTCCAGTTGGAAAGCTGGAATATGATAACTAAACCAATTACCAAAACAGCTTTTGAAAAAATGGTAATATTAAATTTAATAAGAGCTTTGGAAAATTTTATAAATAATTCTGCAATGAACATGACCTACAATTATCTTTTTGAGTTAGTGTTTTTGTATTTTGGGGTAAGTACACAGAAGTGAAATAATTAAGCCAAATTTAACTAAACTAAATTTTGTTTTTTGTTTTGTTTTGTTAGTTTTTAGATTTTTTTTTTTTTTTTTTAGTCATACCCAGCAGCACTCAGAAGTTACTCCTGGCTCTAAGCTCAGAAATCACTCCTGGCAGGCTCAGGGAACCATATGGGATGCTGGAATTTGAACTACCAAACATGCCTTACTTACCTCCATGCTACCTCGCCGGACCCAATTACTTTTGTTTTTAAATGCAGTGTAAGAAAGTAATTGAACTCAGATCTCAAAATTCAAAGCATACCAGGGGGTCATTTTGCTGGCCCCTAAATCATTAGAAATTTTTATATTTAATTTTTGTAATTCCTCTGTTGCTCTTCATAACAGTTGCATCATTGTCCAATGTACAGGTTTTTAGTTTGTTTGTTGTTGTTTTGTTTTGTTTGTTGTTGTTTTGTTTTGTTTTGGGGGCCACACCCGGTGACACTCAGGGGTTACTCCTGGCTATGGCTTGGGGAACCAAATGGGATGCCAGGGAATCGAACCGCAGTGCATCCTAGACAGACGCCTTACCGCTTGTTCCACCGCTCTGGTCCCCAATGTATAGTTTTTTCAGAGATTCTGAAGACATGCCAAAAGAAATTAAACGATAAATTCTAAATTAAAAAAGCAGAAAACTCCTCTGGGTTGATATATATTTGTCTTTGTCTTTTCATTTCCCCCAAATAAAATCTAAGATAAGGACAGATTTAATCCTTGCTCTAAAACTTTTGGTATATATTTGCATAAGAAATGAAATGTGCCTCTAAATATCAGTCCATGACTTAATTTATTAATCATTTTTGTTTTTTTCAAATCTGCAATGTACCATTATAAAATGTGTTTTTCAGGGGTCAGAGTGATGGCGAAAGCAGTAAATTGTCTTCCTTGAATGCACTAGCCTAGGATAGACCATGGTTTGATCCCCCCCCCCCCCCCCCCCCGTGTCCTATATGGTCCGCTAAGCCAGGAGCGATTTCTGAGCAAATAGCCAGGAGTAACCCCTGAGCATCAGCGGGTGTGGCCCCAAAACACAACATAAATAAATAAATAAATAAATAAATAAATAAATAAATAAATAAATAAATAATAAAATGTGCTTCCCAGAGGTCTGAGCAGATAGTATAGCATATAGAGCATTTGCCTTGCATACTGCTGACTTATTTAACTACTTGGTGCCCTGTATGGTCCCTCAAGTTCTACTGGGAGTGATGCCTGAGCACAAAGTCAAGACTAAGCTCTGAGAACTGCCAAGTGTGCCCCCAAACAAAACAACAATAAAAAATAGAAGTTGCTTTAAAATGTGTTTCTTATCTGTTTGATTCTCTAACGATTCTTCTTGGGACCATGCAAAAGAGGTAAGTACTTTAAGAAAATGGGTCTTCAATCTTCCAGTACACTAGCTTATTGCCAATAAAACTCTTTTAACTTATCACCTATTTTGATTGTGTCTCACAGGGACTGTAGAATTTGACTTTCACTGTTGTATTACTTTTCTTAGTAAAATCTCTCCAAAATGTTGCACTTTGGCTGTAATATTATCATAGGTGATATTTCTCTGTTTTAGTTTACGTTTTTCTAATAATGAGATGGTAAACATCTTTTCTGATGCCTGGTGATCACTCTATCTCTTCTTTGTGTGTTAATTTGGAACCTTTGCTCTTTTTCAATTGAATTATGCCCTTGCGCAGGGGCCATGCTAATCTTCTCTGTATCGTTCCAATTTTAGTATATGTGCTGCCGCAGAATGGTCTCACTCATCTATGGGTTTTAAGAAAAATGAAAGACATTCTTGCAATAATAATTTCAGACACAAAAGAGAAAAGAGCTGGAAGTTCCAGCTCACCACAGGAAGCTCACCACAAAGAGTGATGAGTTTAGTTAGAGAAATAACTACATTTTGAACTTTCCTAATAATGAGAATGTATGAGGGAAATAGAGAGCCTGTTCAGAGTACAGGCGGGGGTCGGGTGGGGAGGAAGGAGACTTGGGACATTGGTGATGGGAATGTTGCACTGGTGATGGGTGGTGTTCTTTACATGACTGAAACCCAAACACAATCATGTATGTAATCAAGGTGTTTAAATAAAAAAAATAAATTGAATTATGCATTTTATTATTGTATAGCTCTACAACTTATTTTTATATTTTTGTATAATAATCATATGTAAGATTATAGTTGCAAATACCTTCTATTAAGTAGGATGTGGTTCGTTTCTTTGGTTGTTTTTTTTATTTGTTTGTTGTTGTTTTTTATTTGTTTGGGGTTCTATTTTTTTGTTTTTTGTGTTTTTTTGTTTTTTTGTTTTTTGTTTTTTGTTTTTTGTTTTTTTGTGACACTCAGTGGTTAATCCTGGCTATGCACTCAAAAATTGCTCCTGGCTTGGGGGACCAGATGTGACTCCAGGAGATCAAACCAAAGTCCATCCTATGTCAGTTGCGTGCAAGGCAAACATCCTATCACTGTGCCACCGCTCCAGCCCAGAAGTATGATGTGTTTTTATTTTACTTATATTTTCTGTTATTGAGAAAGATGTATTTTAGTATGATACCATTTCTGGTTTATTTTGATTTTATTTTTATTCCAGTTACAGTACTTTCATACACATGCTTCAATTATTTTCTAAAATTAACATTCTATTTGCCAAATATATACTGTGCATCAATGTATGTATGAATTTCACGTACCATTAGGAGTAAGTATAAGACCCCTCAAAGAGTCCTCAAACACAGAATGGAATATAATGCACCACCACTAACATAAAGTAATAGAGGAATCTCAGATTAGCCATTTGAAATATCCCTGATGAGTAAACTGATAATAGAGATGGGGCATGAGTTTATTCTGTGAGATTTTAAATAACCATTGGGTTATTTGCTGTAATAAGATAACCAGAATCATAATTTTAATAGAATAAAAAGTAATGCTTCTGAAAAAATGATTTTACTTGAAACCAAATTTACATTTCTATTTTTGTCTTTCTTTAGTCTATGTCATACTTTGCATACTTTAGTGTGAAAATAGTTGAGGGAGGAAGAATTTTATTCATAAACAGTTTTCATTCATCTAAGACTCTTCCAGTTCCCATTACCTATTCACAGATTCACTAGCCTATCTGTCTACTGTAGAAATAAAAGATGCATTTACTTTTCTTTCTTTAATCTCCTCATTCTTAATTGCCATATTGACAAAAAGGAAACAGTTGTTTACTTTCGAAATTCTCTGGAGCAGCAGCCAAATTAATCCTTTAAAGCAGTGTTTCTGCAGCTCCAGAAACAAGTAGCATGCAAAGTAGCAAGAGGCTCCCTTAAGAGGCAGTAAACACAAGATGACTACACATTAACCTTGACGAAGAGAGCCTTGCAGGCATTTGCCTCTTCCTTTGGAAGCAGGCCAAAGCTTCTGGGGGAAAAGGCTGAGATAGTTAGGACTGGATTGTAAAAAAGTAGACTTGCTGGACAGTTCCCTGGAGTGTTGATCTTTAAGGCAAAGACTGTTGAAAAGTGTTGATCTACCTTTAGGCTATTTCCTCTATTTTCTTGATAACTGGCTCTCAGTTTTGCTCTCAGTAGCATTCTTTTCTGATCTGAGAGAGGAATCATAATCTCTCTGAACTAATGTTGACAACTAATTCTCTTTGACAGATACCTTTATTTTCAGCCTCCCTTGCAGCTACAGGTGACTATTTGATTTGATTCTGGAAAATACTATGAAAGAAATCAACGGTTACAGAAGTACATGCTTCTTATCCCCATTTGCAATATTGTTTTAAAGCTACACCTATATTGCAAAATTAAGAGAAAATCATTCCAAAAGAAGCAAGTTATAAATGTTTTTAGAGTTTTCATAAACTATCAGTATAATAAGAAAATTAAAATTCAGAAAATTAAACTCAAACAGATATAGCATCCATGCATCTAGAAATTTGTGGCAATCTTTATCAGTCCTGACTTTCCCAAATAACCTAGGTGGGTAAAAAGTGATAGAAGCAGAGAAGTGGTACCCTGAGTAGCATGCTTGCCTTGCATACGGACTATCTTAGCTCAATCTCCATTACTTAAGGTATGCTGATTTACACCAAGAGTTATTTCTGAGTGCAGGACTAGGAGTAAACCCTGAGTAAACTGAGGTAAACAAACAAAAACAAACAAAAACAAAAACAATAAAAGACATAGTAGCATCTGTATCTATCATGATGTCACTATCTCTTTTCTCCTCAATCCAGTAATTCAACTGCAACACAAATTTTTCTAGTAACTTTACTATGAATAGTTTTTCTCACTCTCTCCTTTTCATTGTAGCAAGATTGTTTAAGTGTGAATTCTAAGTCACATGAGAGATATATATTTTCTGAGTATAATCTATGTATGTATGTATCTATACATACAATCTATGTATAGATTGTAGATGTGTCTCATAATATAATTATGATTTGATATAATTAATACATTAAGATTATGTGGTGCATCTATTAATGCAATACTGTTTTCTATTTTTACTAGTATTTTGTAGGCATTCAAACCAATAATCTATTTTTCTTCCCTTACAGAATATAGTATTATGAACTGATAAGCATTATAGATGAATAACAGAAAAATGGTGCCACTACTGGCACAGCAAATGCCAGACCCACTCTAGAGAGAAGCGTGAGAGGAGCAAAAAGCTGTAAAAGAACATGAAGATGACTAACAGAAAATCAAACATGTCTCCCTTGATAATTTTCCTAGCAATGCACTATTATCTACATAAAATTCCTCACATGGAAGCATACAGGGAGAAAAATCTATAAAAATCAATTGCAAAGTTCTGGGTTCACTTAGTTTAGGATATATATTAATGTAATGAGATATGCTTGGCTCACCCACCCTCTAAAAAAGACAATGCTCTCTCTTTTAATTTTAATCTTTAATTGTAGTTTCATTTTTAGTCACACCCATTGGCTTATTCCCGGCTTGGTTCTCAGGGAAAGTGATAATATATAGTGATAATATATGGGAGAAACCATGCATTGTGCCCAAATCAAAGCTGGGTCAGCTGCATGCAAGGCAACTACCCTATACATTGCTATCTCTACCCCCCATCCATGTTCACTCTTGAATAAGTCTCTTTCTTTTCTTCCTCATATTCTCTAAAGAAAAGTATAATTCACTATGTGTCTTCTCCTGAAACTCTTTCAGCAAATAATCGTTATAGAGCTGTAAATTACCTGAGTAGTTGTTAAAACACTCTTTTCCTTACAAAGTTATTTCCTCAGTCTAGACAGAATTTTACAGTGAAAAAAATTAGGTGACAGTGACCAATCAATTCTTGAACACAATGCAGATCAAGCGAAAATCAGATGCAATTTAATTATTGTCAAGAAAAATGTTGGGACAAAATTGCCCAGGCTGGGCAGGTGTTCATAGCATAATTTATCAGTCCTGACCCATAAGATATTGCTTGCACAGGGCACCTAGGTAGGTAGAGAGAAAAGCAGTAAAATTCACCTACTGAGGCTACTACCTCTTTTCTAATTTCATCTACATCACCTGTAACTCAGGGAGAAAAAGGAAGAGAGGGAGGGAGGGAGGAAGGAAAGAGAGAGAGAAAGAAGGAAAGAAGGAAGGAAAGGAGGGAGGGAGGAAGGGAGGAAGTCCACAAATCTAAGTTTCTTAGATTTGTTCACAAATCTAGATGCTTTTGAATGATATCTTTCAATTATTCTATTTTAGAATGTATTCAAACAAATTTCCTGCTTAAAACTTCACTTTATTAGTATTTTACTATGACCTATGCAATTCTAGTTTAAAAAAATACTTTTCATGTCACTGGATTGATTTTCAAGTTGAATAAATTAGTCATTCTACTTCCAGTGTTGTGACTATGAATCTTTTTATAACTACAATATTTGTTTAAGTAATCTCTCTGTGAATTCCAGTCTACTAAAAATTTTATCATTTGAGGAAATATGGCTGATTATCACAACTTTGACGCCCCTTGTGTCATGACTGCAACCAAAATGGATCATTTAAATAAGAACGACATTGTGATAGCAATTGTTCAGCTCTCACCTTTGTTACAGTCATTATCATTGGCCATTTTATTTAATTGCATCATTTAATTTGATAGAAGATTATATGTCAGAATAAAATGGACCTTGGGGGGATCAAAACAATCCTAAGATTAAATGATTTAACATCAAATAACTTCAAGGTAAACCCTGAACAAAAAGTTACTAACTTTCCTTACCTCCTTGACCTAGAATAATGCTGGCATAGCTAAATGAGACTATTTTACATTGAGAATTATAGAAATAAAGGAGTATATTACTAAATCACTTAAAGAAGTGTACAAAATACCCAAAATTTAGTACTTAAAAATTAAATCATCCATAAAATATGATTCTTCATAACAGAATTAAAGTGAGTCTTACCAAGTTGGCAGTTCAAGTTTCTGACTTATTCTTAATCTAAGAATATAATTTTGGGAGGACAAGTCCATAGTAGAAAGCATGCCACAAAGTGCAGAGAGTGCGGTTAGAGTAGAGAAGGGTCTACTATGGAAGAGACATGCATGGCATTCCTTTGTTTAACAGTAGTGTAAACCACTGTGTCCAAAAAAAATAAATAAATACTAAAAAAAAAAGGGGGATATTGTGTGTGAAGTAAAATCCTCCCCCAGTAGCATATGGGAGAAGATGGTGGAAGGGTAGACGATGTCAGGGAGGACAAGAGGGAATCTCTTGACATTGGTGACTGGAAAAGTGCACTAGTGAAGAATTTTGTACATTGTATGACACTAACTCAGTCATGAACAACTTTATTTGTAAACAAAACTTTAGTGTGAACAATCTTGATGTTTAAATTAAAAATAAATAGACCAATAAATTAAATAACAACTTCGGAAATCAAAACAAAAAAAAGATAAAAGAAGATTCATGTGTTTCCCATTTATTAAACAATCCCACAGGTACTTGTACCTGACTTTTACAGCACAGCAAGTTTGATGACTTTACAAGATCCCTGGAACTAGAGGTAGATAAGATGTCTTGGCAGCAACTGACCCATTCAGATCCCCGATATCCTGTATGGCCTCTTGAGACCCTCCAGGATTGATTGCCTAGTGTAGAGCAAGAAGTACTGAGCACAACTGGACATGGTCCCTGAAAGTCCCCTCCAAAAAAAGTCCACTAATGACAAACCTTAGACAAGTATACTGTACACATACCAACATTTACATATTGTTTTATTACCAATCAAAAAATAAATTCTATATATTGTTAAGCAAATATTATCATTGTTTTGTGACAAGACACAAGAGTTGTAACAACAGAATTCACTAAATTAAATTTAATAGCAATGCCAAAATAATCACAAAAATATACAGATTATGAACAATTTTAAAAATTGTATTTGACTGTAACTTTAGAGTCTTGAGCTTCAATGTTTTATTGTTTTACTTATCAGCAATATATCCTAAAGGAGAAAGATTGTTAAATATATTAGTACTTGTATTGTCACCTATATAATGATATCAACACATCATCACATGATTCTTTTTAGGGGCTATAAAATGTTAAGCTGGGGCAAAGTTATAGTATAGCTAGTAAGAAGCTTGTCTTTCAGGTAGCCAACCCACTTTAATCCAGAACCTCTGGTGTCTAAAACCCCAGTAGCAGTGATCTCTGCGTATAGAACTAGAAATACATCCTGAGCACAGACAGGTCCCAAAACAAACAAAATATGTAAAACTCCTGGATCCATCTTAGACACCAGAAGATTATATACCAACTGTCCAGACTTGAATCCTGAACCCCAGACATAGAATCGACATAGTTCTTCACAACAGCTACAGGAACCAAAGCCCACCTGGGACATCCTGAATACTACTCGATCTCCAACATGTTCCAGTTCTAATATGATATACTGACAACGAGGAAATTGGGAACAAATGGACATAAGAACACGTTATCCTACCTTACCAACTAATGATAAAACAAAATCGGAAGACTTACCACACTATGGGCTGTGCAAAAGCCAAGAACGTGATCTACAGATGACCGGCTGGCAGAACCATGACCGGGCAATATGTATTCTGGGACCAACAAAAAAGCCCTAGTCTAGGGTTTGGTCTACGTCCTGCATAACAATCATGACCTCCAATTCCAGAGTCCTGACTGAAGCAATTGCAACTGAATGGGTCTTCTGGAAACATAACGAAAGACGATATCCCAGACTCCATCCAAGCTTCAGCGCAAGGGCCAAGACCACTAACCACAGAAGACAGATTAAAATGACATCGAGGAAAAAGAACTTCTAAAATCACAAAGAAAGTCTTCATCATAAGTTCCACTCCTTGACCTGTGCACAGACTGAGACCTCTAGATTTAGAGGTCTGTCGTTATCATCCAGATCAGAGCAGAAGTCTTCCATACGGCACAAAAACACCAAGGGGAGAGTAAATGAACGTTAAAGGAGTCTATAGATAATCCCATGACAATATATTCCAAGGGTAGAGAAACCCTGTATCTCTTAGGCCAAGGGGATTCCCGTTTCGGATGACCCCAATATTTACTGTGCCTATGCAAGGGGGGGGGGAGACAAAAAAAAACACTACATAATTCTTCTTTTTTATTTTAATTTTTAATTTTTTATTATTTTTATCTAGTTTTTGTCAATTTCTTTGTTTTGGGGTAAATATTGAAGTAGTTGTATATTTTTTAATTATATATTTACTTTTTCTTTCTTCTTTTCTCTTCCTCCTTTATGCGCCTTGTCATATTTTCTATCTCATGACCATGGCAACTATGCGGTGCATATTTTTATTGCTGCAGTGCTCACTGGATAGCTTATTTGATTCCTCTTTTTGAACTGTTGTGGTGTCTCACCTTCTTTTCCCCATCGTCCCTCAAACCAAGGCTGAGAACCTTTAAAATGACTCTGCTCATAGTCGGCGTAGTTTTACCCCATTATATTACCTTTCTCTTCCTCAAACAAAACCACATAACTTGAACTTTCTAGTCCCGCCTCCCAATTACAGGGGGCAGTAAAGGAGGCACCAAGACCAAACAGTTATAAGACCAGTAAGTAATAAACTAAACACAGAAGGGACCACACATTCTAGCAGCCCCTAGGGGGGAGAGTGGAGGTTATAGGAGGCAGGATGGGAGCGGTTGTGGGAGGACAATTCGGTGGTGGGAATTCCCCTGATTCAATGTAAATATGTACCTTGAATATTACTGTGAACAATATGTAAGCCGCTATAATTAAAATAAAAATATATTTTAAAAATAAAATAAAATAAAACAAATATGTAAAACTCCTAACACCAAAAATATATATACTTATGATGTATTTTAGTCATCCAACTATGACTTCCTGTCACTTTAAAAGATAACACCTACTTATTAGTGTTTATGTGAAAGTTTTATTTTAAGATATATATAATTATTTCCTTAATTTTTTCACTTTCTTAAAATAAATACAAATCTTTTTGGTTAGATCATCAAGTATTACTCATTTTAATTTCCTCCCTTTTAAACTTCAAGTATGTATAAAATAAAGATATTTAAAGCACATATGTGGCATATTAGTCTGTGTTTGGTTACTGTCACTATAGAGCAAGGGTCCTCAAACTTTTTAAACAGGGGGCCAGTTCACTGTCCCTCAGACCATTGGAGGGTCTGACTATAGTAAAAACAAAACTTATGAACGAATTCTTATGCACACTGCATATATCTTATTTTGCAATGAAGAAACAAAACAGATACAAATACAATATGTGGTCCGCGGGCCATAGTTTGAGGACCATTACTAGAGTATAGAACTAAAGTTTCCCTATGCCACACTCATCAGCACCACTGGGTGTGGCCCCCAACAACAGCTGAAAGTAAGACAGGAGTATGTGATGTAAATTTAAAAATTAAAAAAATAAAATATATAATCTTCATTTATATGTTGAAAATTGGCCTATTGTATTAACCTAAACCCATATTTTAAATACTAAAATGCATTACCCTACTCCTTTTTATTACATTATTAAGCCATTTTCCCCATAACTGTCTGGGAAATAGCAGATTCATAACTAAAATATTACATTTTAATGTAAACAAATTAAATGTTTCTACTATCTTGTGATTATTGGAAAGGAATAGCCATAATGACTCAAGACTTCAATATAGTAGTCTGAGTGAGGTTCATACCTTAGTAGGCATGAAATATAGTTGCCAAAAGATTTGGAAGTAGAATGATAGGAGAGAAAGAAAGCAATAGCTGTTTCAGTTTTGCCTAGAGGTTTTATAAGTTGAGTTCTAATAAAAATCTTTATGTTCAAATACTTGCCATAAAGAATCATCATGTAAGTTGTGAGTCTATCTGAACTGAGTCTATTGAAGGCCCTGAGATAGCTTCTGTCTGACACAGCTCATAAATGAGGTGGCCCCATAGAGTTATTTTAAAACACAAGAGAGAATTGAAATCACCTGTAATTTTTTTCTTATCCCAATTTTTGTCAAATCTACTTAAGCTTGGTGAGTTCAATCACTTAGTGGTCTCAAGAGGGCTAATTCACTGTTTTTAGGTTATGGCTCAGTTCTTCAGACTCTTCTTTTATCCTTAGGCTGCTTTCTCAAATGCTATATTGTAAGGGTGGGCAAACTTTGTCTATAAAAGAATGAGAGTATATTTTAGATTTTATTGGCCATATAATCTCTATAGCAACCATTAAACTCTGCCACTGCAGCAAGAATGCAACCATGGGCAAGATGTGAATGAACAGGTATTGGCTGCATTCCAACCAAATTTTATTTATGCATACCACTTATGGAATTTTATTTTCATGGAAAATTCTATTATAAAATATTTTCTTTTGTAATAGAAAAACAATGCTGTGCTTGCAAAAGAATAGAAAATAGGTAGTGTAAATATTGGCTTGTGGTTTCTACTTCATTGACCTCTGATATTCTGATGTATTACTTAATAATGAAAGCGACTTTGCTAGTCTTAGATGAAGTGGGAGGGAGGCTTGTAGTGCAAGAAAATTTTTTAGTATATTAGCCGGTAATTACTCACCTAGAGTTATTCTTTTAATTTCATGATGTACTCTTATGAACCTAGATTTGTCAGACTTCAACATTTCAAGCTAACATAGTTCTCCCTCTGTCGTGCTCTTGCAGGTCTTTCTGAGTTATAGCCAAATTTATTTATTACCTTCAGGATTAGCTTGCTCCTATCACACCAGAATTTGCAGGCTTCACACCATTGTCTTTGGACATTAAAACTAAAGGAGGTATAAAGAGGCAAATGATATTCTCTGTCAAAACAAACAAACTAAAAAACTGTAACAACAAAAACATCACAATTTGATTGGAATATTGAACTGTGGGTCACTGGAGTATGTTTCCTACTTGACTATAGATTTTGAACAAGATTTTAAATTTACTAAATTTGTCCTTGATTTATAACTCAGCATTCTCCTCAATTAGGGGCATTAAAGCATTACAAAGTAGACTGCAGATTCTCCTTATTTTTGTTCCCAATATCTTATTTTTTCAGAATGAACACTGTCTTTCTCAATTTCTTTCTACACAAACATAAATTATAGAACAGGGACAGTCTCTATGAAATTGGTACTTGGGATTTAGTGTGGCATGTGAAGTTATCTAGAAAGATGACTTATGAATGAAAAGCCTAAAAAAGTGAAGGAACTAACATCTATTATTTAAATAATTCTAGTTCTAATCTGTGACAGCAACAAGTACTTAGTACTCATCTTGAAATTATGTCTAATACACATAAGAAAAGTAATGTATCTCATAATTATTTAGGTCTTAAAGGATAAATGAGAGCTGAGAGGCAATGTGGGGTCAGATCAAAAGTATAGTTTAAAGATTTGGTTTAACTCTTAATTCAAAAGTAGTGAAACATTTGATACTGCATACCTAATATGACTCTGTTATAAAAGATTATCTGATGGCAAATGTGTTAATAACAGGCTACAGGAACACAAAGTTAGAAACAGAGACAAGCTGGGAAATTATAATAATCATGGCAAATAAAATGATTACTGAACTGTAGAGATTGCATAGTAGTTAAAGTGAATGTCTTGTGTGCAATGGACCACTATTCAGTTCTGTTGAACCACCTGGTCCCTGAGCATTGCCAAATGTATTTCTGGAGGTTTCATGTATAACCCAGGGTGGACTGGGTTATAATAATGAGCACCATTGTCCTATCAACACTATAATCTTAATTCCCTGCTATGAATCCCTGACTAGGTTGACCAAGAGTCTCTGAATGGTCACCTGGATATCCTGAGCACATGTTGAGAGGTCCAAACAAGATGCCATGGCTTGGATCACTAGATGTGATAAAAATAATTTTAACTATGAATACAATTTGAAAGTAGAGATAAATGAAATGAGATTTTTTGAAATAATAATCTGGAAATAGAATATTTGTATCTAGTTCTGAGATATCAGCAACATGTTGGCAAAGTTGACTTGGGAAGAATATTATAAACTCTAACTTAGACTTACATTTAGATGTTTATTATCTAGTTAGATATAAATGACAAGGGACAATTGGAACTAAGGTGAGTATTGGACAAAAATACATATACAAAGAAGTGTTAATAAATCCTATGTGTTGAAAATTAATATAGGCAAAATGGAAAGATAGTTCTATCAGGTACGTTTGCTCGGCTTGTAGTTATAGATTTCTTTTTATTTATGTTGCTTTTGTTTTAGCTGCTATTAAATTATAGTAGAATCATTTTTGATGATTCAATAAATAAAACAAAGTACTTGAGGCATTGTATTTGAGAGTAATGGAGAAGTGGATTGGCTAGCAGCACTGAATGGTTACTTTTGGCTCTGTGCTCAGAAATGGTCAACTGCTATGCAAAATAAATGAATGCCCTATAGGCCATGCTATTACTCCCACCCACCTTTGCCTTTTTTGTTTGTTTGTTTGTTTGTTTGTTTTGGGGGCAGTCACATCCTGCAGTGGTCAGAGGTTACTCCTGTGTCTACACTCAGAAATCGCTCCTGGCAGGTTCTGGGGACCATATGGGAAGCCGGGATTCAAACCACCGTCCTTCTGCATGCAAGGCAAAACCCTGTCTCCATGCTATCTCTCCGGCCCCTGCCCCTGCCTCGGCCCCTCCTTTGCTTTTTTTCTGAAAAGAAAATCCTCAATAACTACAGAGAACTAGAGAGATATTTTAAAAGTGCTACATTGCTACACTCTTTAATCAATAAATATTTGTACTTGAAAATAAAATATTTCAGAACTCCTCCCAAGCTAAGAATTACATAGCACAAAAATTTTGTTTCTTTCTATATATAATAGACAAGAATGGGGTTTTTCACATAGCCCTCCAAATTAGAATTTGTAAAAATTTTACCTTGTACTATTAGAAGATTTTTTTCACTCTCAATTATAGTTTTATTCCCTTTCAGCCACTGGAGCTGGTCTGTGAAAATAGGTAAAACTTTGTTCTTTACCTGAACCCATACCTAGTTCAGACTGGCCTCTAAGTGGGGAATTTCCTCACAAAAAAATTCATGTTGTGATCATTTAATTCTCTTTTTTTATTTTATTTTTTATTTAACATCTTGATTACATATATGATTGTGATTAGGTTTCAGTCATGTAAAGAACACCCCCTTCACAGTGCAACATTCCCACCAAATGTCCCAAATATTCATCCATCCCACGCCACCCCCACCTGTACTCCAGACAGGCTTTCAAGTTTCCTCATTCATTCACATGATTATGGTAGTTCTCTGTGTAGATATTTCTATAGCTGCAATCACCACTCTTTGTGGTGAGCTTCATGAAGTGAGCTGGAAGTTCCAGACCTCCTCTCATTGTCTCTGAGGATTGTTACAAAAATGACTTTTATTTTTCTTAAAACCCATAGATGAGTGAGACTATTCTGCATCTCTCTCTCCCCCTCTGACTTATTTCACTCAGCATGATAGATTCCATGAACATCCATGTATAAGAAACTTTCATGACTTCATCTCTCCTGACGGCTGCATAATATTCCATTATGTATACGTACCACAGTTTCTTTAGCTATTTGTCTGTTGAAGGGAATTTTGGTTGTTTCCAGAGCCTGGCTATTGTGAATAGTGCTGCAAAAAATATAGGTTTGAGGAAGGGGTTTTTGTATTGCATTCTTGTGTTCTTAGGGTATATCCCTAAGAGTAGAATAGCTGGGTCGAATGGGAGCTCAATTTCCAGACTTTGGAGGAATCAACATATCACTTTCCATAGAGGTTGGACTAGACAGCATTTCCACCAGCAGTGGATAAAAGTTTCTTACTCTCACATCCCCACCAGCACTGATTATTCTCATTCTTTGTGATGTATGCCAATCTCTGTGGTCTGAGATGGTATTGCATCGTTGTTTTGATTTGCATCTCCCTGATGATTAGTGATGAGGAGCATTTTTTCATATGCCTTTTGGCCATTTGTATTTCATTTTTATCAAAGTGTCTGTTCATTACTTCTCCCCATTTTTTGATGGAATTAGATGTATTTTTCTTGTAAAGTTCTGTCAGTGTGCTGTGTATTTTGGATATTAGCCCCTTATCTGATGGGTGTTGGGTGAATAGTTTTTCCCACTCGGTGGGTAGCTTTTGTATCCTGGGCACTATTTCTTTTGACATGCAGAAGCTTCTCAGCTTAATGTATTCCCATCTGTTTATCTCTGCTTCCACTTTTTTGGAAAGTGCAGTTTTCTCCTTCAAGATGCCTTTAGTCTCAATGTCATGGAGTGTTTTACCTACATGTTGTTCTATATATCTTATGGTATCAGGTCTGATATCAAGGTCTTTAATCCATTTGGATTTTACCTTCGAACATGATGTTAACTGGGGGTCTATGTTTGCTTTTTTGCAAGTGGCTAACCAGTTCTGCCAGTACCAGATGTTGAAGAGGTTTTCCCTGTTCCACTTAGGATTTCTTGGTGCTTTGTCATAAATTAGGTGATTATATGTCTGGGGAACATTGTCTGAGAACTCAAGCCTATTCCACTGACCTAAGGGTCAGTCTTTATTCCACTACCATGCTGTTTTGATAACTATTACTTTGAGTACAGTTGAAAGTTGGGGAAAGTAATGCCTCCCATTTTCCTTTTCCCTAGGACTTCTATAGCTATTCGAGGGTGTTTTTGTTCCAGATGAACTTCATAAGTGCTTGATCCACTTCCTTGAAGTATGTCATGGGTATTTTTAAGGGGATCACATTAAATCTGTATAATGCTTCGGGGAGTATACCATATTAATGATGTTAATCCTGCCAATCCATGAACAGGGTATGTGTTTCCATTTCAGTGTGTCCTCTCTTATTTCTTGGAGCAGGGTTTTATGGTTTTCTTTGTATAAGTCCTTCACGTCTTTAGTCAAGTTGACTCCAAGGTATTTGAGTTTCTGTGGCACTAATGTGAATGGGATTGCCTTCTTGACTTCCTTCTCTTCCCTATCATTATTGGTGTATAAAAAGGACATTGATTTCTGTGTGTTAATTTTGTAGTATGCCACCTTGCTATATGAGTCTATTGTTTCTAGAAGCTTTTTGGTAGAGTCTTTAGGGTTTTCTAAGTAGAGAATCATGTCATCTGCAAACAATGAGAGCTTGACTTTTTTCTTTCCTATCTAGATTCCCTTGATATCTTTTTCTTGCCTGATCACTATAGCAAGCATTTCCAGTACTATGTTGAAGAGCAGTGTTGAGAGCAGACAGCCTTGTCTTGTACCACAATTTAGTGGAAAGGCTTTTAGTTTTTTTCCATTGAGGATAATATTAGCCATTAGCTTGTGGTAGATGGCTTCAACTAAATTGAGACAGGTTCCCATCTTACTGAGAGGTTTTTTTTTTATCAAGAATGGGTTTTTGGACCTTATCAAATACTTTCTCTGCGTCTATTGATATGATCATGTTATTTTTATTTTTTTTAATTTGAAATAAAGTTTAATCGTGATACAATTTCATATCATTGCCAAATGTGTCCTTTGGCACAATGAGTTCTTGGATATATTAACTCATTAATAAGATATGTAGTTCACACAAATATGCAATGGAAAGTATATTTTATTTTATATCATTAAATTAGCATTTTTTATAAATTTTGGACTCAGTTATATCAATTACTCTATAATGCTAATATTCACAATGCATTTAAATTAATCATATGTTTTATTTTTTCATATTTTTAAGCCGGCAGTACTAAGCCCGCTACTGTTATTTTATTTAACAGAATTTTTTTGGTTTGTTTTTTTTCTTCTTTTTTTTATCTTTATTTAAACACTGTGATTACAAACATGATTATAGTTGTATGATTACAGTCATGTAAAGACTAGGAAACATGTTTGACAATGTATCACACACACAGAGTAATGGTTGAATTTATTTTTGGTCAAAATCAAATAGAGTTTGAATAACTCTAAGTTTGGTCTTACTGTCTGGTAATAGTCTTCAACACTCAGAATGAAATAGAGTAATTTATAATTTTTAGCAAACAGGATTTCTTTCTGAGATTGATAAGTTACAAAATTCTAAATGGACTGTGAAAATCACTGACTCAAACAGAAAATTCATGAAAATGGAGTCCAGACCAAATTACACAGGCCAAATAAAGTCACCATTAGAAAATATTTTTCAAAATATTTCTCAAGTGAAATACACAGGCAGCAACTTTGTTAAAAAGGATCACCAAGTGGTTCTGTAAACTAGCTACTATGAAGTAGAAATTGAAGTTTCATCATTCATATATATATTATGAAAGTTGAAAATTATGGGAAAGATGGCTAAGTGAGATAGATTAAGAAAAAGCATAATCACAGGAGTTAAAATGTGTGAGACTTTTCAGTATTATAGCCACTGGTGATTGTAGTAAATTATATAAACCTTCAATATGATTATCTCAGAAAGTATTGTTAAATTCCCTTATTGGCAATATAATACACTTACTAAAAAGTAATTAATTACTTTTTTTTTGCTGATACTTTTTAAAAATCAATCTAAGAATTAATAGTAGTAATAGTAGTAGAGTTGGTAGGGTCTGTGGTTTCCATGACTATGGCATCCCCTACTTGTCCTGTGGCCCATTGTGACTTCAGTGCCAATGATGTCACTGACCCTATATAAACAGGGCCTTCAGGTTCTAGGCTCATTTGCCATTGGCAAATTTTGAAAATGGAGTTAGAAAATGTTTGTTTGGTTGAATTTATTTGGATTTTTTTTATTCTTTTCATCTGTTGCAAGGTAAGGACACAGGGGATTTAGTAACAGGCCAGTATCTAAGATGGAAACACCAGAGAAACAAAGATTGGGAGTCTGAAAGAAGGGTAGCATATTACTTCTCTCAAAGACTCAAGGAGCAGGAATGAGGAGTGAAGGGAGAGCCAATTTTACACCAAGTGCAGAGACTCTTGGGGTGTTATAGCTGGGTCTGAGAGAAAACCTCCACAGGCAGTACTGGTAGAGAACTGGCTTTTGTTTCTTTGGAGGCTCAGTTCTGCAGAACAAGCCACAGACCCATGTGGGGGTCAATTTTGTTGAGCTTCTAGGACAGTTTAGATGAGTTTCTAAGAGACTCTCAGCAGAGGTTGACCAGGGTTCTTTCTGAGGAAGGACATGGATCAGGACCTGGTTCTATGAGTTTCTTTGTCAGAGCGTGGCTGGCACCAAGAGTCTGGGCCTCACTCTGAGGAGAATCAAAGATTTTAGGATCTTTGTAAGTAATCAAGGAAGAGATCTGACCCTGAGTTCACTGTGCTGCTCAGATGAGGCTTCTTAATTGTCCAGAGGCCCATCTCACTCTCTCTTTTCTTCTCAGATATGCAGGGTGGCAAGGCAAGGTGACAAGAGGCGGGGCTGGAAAAGAAGAGGTAAGGAGCTGCTTTCTGAACCCTCCAAGGGGCACCCTCCTCTCCTGCCATCAAGTCCCAGGCCATGAACTCTGAGGATGTCAGTGTAGACATCCTCAGCGAACCCTGGGCCATGAGGAACAGCCCATGGAAGAAAAGACAAATCCTGAGGGAGTTTGGGGAGTCCCATTGGCCCATCCCAGGGAGGGCTGGGGAGTAGCTGCTACCCTCCAGTGTGGGGGAGGAGGCAGGAACTTGTGCTCGAATTGGCCACATTCCCTGAGGATATATGACAGGTCCCCTGAGGGAACTCTGTCTTTGGGGCTTTCTGGGTGGATTTGGGAACCCTGAAGATGGTTGGACATGCCCTTTCCAGAAGCAGTTGCCTCTCTGGGTGATTGTGGTGGTTGGGCAGATCCTGGGGGCTCAGACAGAACTGACCAGGGTCACCTCTGAACCCCTGAAGAGAAGCTCTGTTGCCGCCCCTGATGTGTTCCCTCCTTATTGCAGAAAGAAAAATTTCTCTTAAGGGTCTAGAGAAGAAGACCTCATGGCTGCATCGCCCCCTGACCAGGTGACTAATTCTCCTGCAACCATTAAGGGCCTAGGCCTACCTGCAATGCACATGGTGGGGGGAGCCATGGAAACGGGTGCCATGTCATTGGCCCTGGGGCAGTTGGGGGTACTGGGACTTCAGGTGGCAGTTGGGGTACCGTGACATCACTGGACGAGGCGGGAGGGGTAGTGGGGAGGGATTTCTTGGGCCCCACCTGAGCCAGAGCCACCAGGATTCTTTCCTCTCCATCCTGGTTCATTCCTGTGCTCTGTGTCCTCTGCAGACTCCCGGGCAGGGCACACGCCATCACCAGCTGTCACCTCACACCAACCCAATCTGTTGACTCAGGAAAAGTGACACCACTCATGGACCATGAGCATCTGGAGAGCCCAAAAGACCAGGCTAAAAAGCTCCCTTCTGGGGCCCTGCCAAGCCCCTCCCAACCCAAAAAGTCAAGTCCCGTGGTGCTGCGCATCTTCAATGACATCCCTCCAACAGGAAATACTGTCCCAAGGAGATCCAGCATCACAGAGAGGTCCCCCACCCCCTTAATTCAACCCTGTCCCATCCTAGAAACAGCCAGGGATGGTGGTGAGTGGTCCGGCAGCCTGTCCCCACCTGAAATTCGTAAGCCATTTCAGCCCAGAGCCAGGAAGAGAGTGGTCCCCGAAAAGTCTCAGGATGACCCCATGTCTTCCACCCCTGCAGTGAAGTCCCCTAAAAACCTATTCAAAAGAGTTATGAGTAGACTTTGCAGATGCTGCTGCTGCTGCCCGAAACGGGGAAAAAGTAAAGCCAGTAGCCCATACATGCCTAGATATTCAGACCCACTAATGCTGCCATGCTTAATGCATTCGGCTACAGAAATGACCTTTGAGAGAATTAGTTCAGTCTAGAATCCCTGACCTATATAGAAAATATCCAGGATTCTACCTGTCAGATTAATCTAGATAACATCTCTCTCCCAGATCAAAAGTATCATTCGACATTATGATCCCCTAAATCCAGGATATGGATTAGCTCTAGAGGGTCCACTTTCACCCCTATGGCCAAAACTTGTATACAGGTATCTTGAATAACACCAACTGGAAGTTCATGACCAAAAAATATGTATCCTATGTTTATATTTAATAAAAATAAAATGTTACATTCTGACTTATTAAACTGTTCTTTTTTAAATATTTTTATTTAAACACCTTGGTTACAAACATGATTGTGGTTGTGTTTCAGTCATCTGACACCCCCCCATCACCAGTGCAACATTCCCATCACCAATGTCCCAAATATCCCAACTCCCCTCCCTGCCCCCATTTGTACTCTAGACAGGCTTTCTATTTCCTTCATATATTCTCATTGTTAGGATAGTTCACAATGTAGTTAGTTATTTCTCTAACTAAACTCATCACTCTTTGTGGTGAGGTTCATGATGTCGGCTGTAATGTCCAGCTGTCCTCTTTTTTGTCTCTGAAAATTGAGAAATGTCTTTCATTTTTCTTAAAACCTATAGATGAGTGAGACCATTCTGCATCTTTCTCTGACTTATTTCACTCAGCATAATAGATTCTATGTACATCCATTTATTGTAAAATTTCATGACTTCATCTCTCCTGACAGCTGCATAATATTCCATTGTGTATATGTACCACAGTTTCTTTAGCCATTCATCTGTTGAAAGGCATCTTGGTTCTTTCCACAGTCTTGCTATGGTAAATAGTGCTGCAATAAATATAGGTGTAAGGAAGGGACTTTTGTATTGTATTTTTGTGTTCCTAGGGTATATTCCTAGGAGTGGTATAGTTGGACAGTATGGGAGCTTAATTTCCAGTTTTGGGAGGAATCTCCATATTGCTCTCCAGAAATGTTGAACTAGTTGGCTTTCCAACCAGCAGTGGATAACAGTTCTTTTCCCACCGCATCCCCGCCAACACTGCTTGTTCTCATTCTTTGTGATGTGTGCCAATCTCTGTGGTATGAGGTGGAACCTCATACTTCTTTTGATTTGCATCTCCCTAATGATTAGTGATGTGAAGCATTTTTTCATGTGCTTTTTGGCCATTTGTATTTCTTCTTTATCAAAGTGTCTGTCCATTTCTTCCAATTTTTTGATAAAATTAGATGTTTTTTCTTGTAGAGTTCTGTCAGTGCCCTGAACATTTTGGATATTAGCCCCTTGTCTGATGGATATTGGGAGAATAGCTTCTCCCACACAGTGAGTGGCTCTTGTATCCTGGGCACAATTTCCTTCGAGGTAGAGAAGCTTCTCAGATTAATATATTCCCATCTGTTAATCTCTGCTTTCACTTGCTTGGAGAGTGCAGTTTCCTCCTTGAAGATACCTTTAGCCTCAATGTCATGGAGTGTTTTACCTACATGTTGTTCTATATACCTTATGGTATCAGGTCTGCTATCGAGGTCTTTAATCCATTTGGATTTTACCTTCATACATGATGTTAGCTGGGGGTCTGAGTTCGCTTTTTTGCAAGTGGCTAGCCAGTTGTGCAACCACCACTTGTTGAAGAGGCTTTCTTTGCCCCATTTAAAACTTCTTGGTCCTTTATCAAAGATTAGGTGATTGTATGTCTGGCGAACATATTTTGAGTATTCAAGCCTATTCCATTGATCTGAGGGTCTGTCTCTATTCAAATGCCATGCAGTTTTGATAACTATTGCTTTGTAATACAGTTTAAAGTTGGGGAAAGTAATGCCTCCCATATTATTTTTTCCAATAATTGCTTTGGCTATTCGAGGGTGTTTATTGTTCCAAATGAATTTCAAAAGTGCCTGATCCAGTTCTTTGAAGAATGTCATGGGTATATTTAGAGGGATTGCATTAAATCTGTACAATGCTTTGGGGAGTATTGCCATTTTAATGATGTTAATCCTGTCAAACCATGAACAGGGCATGTGTTTCCATTTTTGTGTCCTCTCTTATTTCTTGGAGCAGAGTTTTATAGTTTTCTTTGTATAGTTCCTTCACATCTTTAGTCAAGTTGACTCCAAGATATTTGAGTTTGTGTGGCACTAATGTGAATGAGGTTGTTTTTTTAATGTCCATTTCTTCCCTATTATTATTGGTGTATAGAAAGGCCATTGATTTTTATGTGTTATTTCTGTAGCCTGTCACCTTGCTATATGACTCCATTGTTTCTAGAAGTTTTTGGTAGAGTCTTTAGGGTTTTCTAAGTAGAGCATCATGTCATCTGCAAACAGTGAGAGCTTGACTTTTTCCTTTCCTATCTGGATTCCTTTGATATCTTTTTTTTGCCTGATCACTATAGCAAGGCCTTCCAGTGCTATGTTAAACAGGAGTGCGAGAGAGGACAGCCTTGCCTTGTGCCAGAATTAAGAGGGAGGGAAGGCTTTTAGTTTTTCTCCATTAAGAATAATATTTGCCACTGGCTTATGGTAGATGGCCTTAACTATATTTAGAAAGGTTCCTTTCATTCCCAACTTGCTGAGAGTTTTGATCAAGAATGGGGTTGGACTTTATCAAATGCTTTCTCTGCATTTATTGATATGATCATGTGATTTTCATTTTTCTTGTTGTTGATGTTGTGTATTATGTTGATAGATTTAGGGAGGTTAAACCATCCTTGCATTCCTGGTCTGAAACTTACTTAATCATAATTAATGATCTTCTTGATGATGCATAGAATCCTATTTGCCAGGATTTTGTTGAGGATCTTTGCATCTGTGTTCAACAGGGATATTGTTTTGTAATTTTCTTTTTTGGTAGTATCTCTGTCTGGTTTAGTTATCAAGGTGATGCTGGCTTCATAAAGACTATTTGGAAGTGTTCCCCTTTTTTGATTTCATGAGTCTTTTTTTTTTCATCTCATTTGCCTATTTTTTATCTTTATTTAAACACCATGATTACAAACATGATTATAGTTGTATGATTACAGTCATGTAAAGAACACCCCCCTTCACCAGTGCCACATTTCCACCACCAATTTCCCAGATCTCCCTCCTCCCCACCCCCCTACACCTGTACTCGAGACAGGCTTTTTACTTCCCTCATTTATTCACATTGTTATGATAGTTTTCAGTGTAGTCATCTCTCCAACTGCACTCATCACTCTATGTGATGAGCTTCATATCCTGAGCTGCACCTACGAGCCCTCATCTCTCTTGTCTCTGAGATACTGTTAAAAATGTCTTTCATTTTTCTTTAAGCCCATAGATAAGTGAAACCATTCTGCATCTTTCTCTCTCCCTCTGACTTACTTCACTCAGCAAAATAGATTCCATGTACATCCATGTATAGGAAAATTTCATGACTTCATCTCTCCTGATGGCTGCATAGTATTCCACTGTGTATATGTACCAGTTTCTTCAGCCACTCATCTGTTGAAGGGCATCTTCGTTGTTTCCAGAGTCTGGCTATTGTAAATAGCACTGCAATGAATATAGGAGTAAGGAAGGGATTTTTGAATTGTATTTTTGTGTCCCTCGGGTATATTCCTAGGAGTGGTATAGCTGGATTGTATGGAAGCTCAATTTCCAGTTTGTGAAGGAATCTTCATATCGCTTTCCATAAAGGTTGTACTAGACAGCATTACCACCAGCAGTGAAAAAGAGTTCCTTTCTCTCCACATCCTCGCCAGCACTGCTTGTTTTCCTTTTTTGTGATGTGTGCCAATCTCAGTGGCGTGAGGTGGTACCTCATAGTAGTTTTGATTTGAATCTCCCTGACGGTTAGTGATGTTGAGCATCTTTTCATATGCCTTTTGGCCATTTGCCTTTCTTCTTTTTCAAAGTGTCTGTTCATTTCTTCTCCCCATTTTTTGATGAGGTTAGTTGTTATTTTCTTGTATAGTTCTGTCAGTACCTTGTTAATTTTGGATATTAGCTCTTTATCTGATGAGTATTGGGTGAATAATTTCTCCCACTCAGTGGGTAGCCTTTGTATTCTGGGCAATATATCCTTTGAGATGCAGAAGATTCTCAGCTTAATACAGTCCCATCTGTTTATCTCTGCTTCCACTTGTTTGGAAAGTGCTATCTCCTCCTTAAAGATGCCTTTAGTCTCAATGTCCTGGAGTGTTTCACCTACATGTTGTTCTATATACCTTATAGTTTCAGTTCTGATATCAAAGTCTTTAATCCATTTGGATTTTACCTTTGTACATGGTGTTAGCTGGGGGTCTGAGTTCGCTTTTTTGCAAGTGGCTAACCAGTTGTGCCAACACCACTTGTTGAATAGGCTTTCCTTGCTCCATTTAGGATTTCTTGCTCCTTTATCAAAAACTAGGTGGTTATATGTCTGAGGAACCTTCTCTGCGTAATCAAGCCTATTCCACTGATCTGAGGGACTGTCTTTATTCCAATACCATGCTGTATTTATAACTATTGCTTTGTAATACAGCTTAAAATTGGGGAAAGTAATGCCTCCCATATTCCTTTTCCCAAGGAGTGCTTTAGCTATTCGAGGCTGTTTGTTGTTCCAGATGAATTTTAGAAGTATTTGATCCACTTCTTTGAAGAATGTCATGGGTATCTTCAGAGGAATCGCATTAAATCTGTACAATGCTTTTGGAAGTATTGCCATTTTAATGATGTTGATCCTGCCAATCCATGAGCAAGATATGTGTTTCCATTTCCGCGTGTCCTCTCTTATTTCTTGGAGCAGTGTTTTGTAGATTTCTTTGTATAGATCCTTCACATCTTTAGTCAGGTTGACTCCAAGATATTTGAGTTTGTGTGGCACTAATGTGACTGGGATTGTTCTCTTAATGTCCATTTCTTCCCTATCATTATTAGTGTATAAAAAGGCCATTGATTTTTGTGTGTTAATTTTGTAGCCTGCCACTTTGCTATATGAATCTATCATTTCTAGAAGTTTTTTGGTAGAGTCTTTAGGGTTTTCTAAGTAGAGTATCATGTCATCTGCAAACAGTGAGAGCTTGACTTCTTCCTTTTCTATCTGGATTCCCTTGATATCTTTTTCTTGCCTAATCAGTATAGCAAGTACTTTCAGTAATATGTTGAATAGGAGTGGTGAGAGAGGACAGCTTTGTCTTGTACCAGAATTTAGAGGGAAGGATTTTAGTTTATATCCATTGAGGATAATATTTGCCACTGGCTTCTGGTTGATGGCTTTGACTATATTGAGAAAGGTTCATTTTATTCCTATCTTGCTGAGAGTTTTCATCAAGAATGGGTGTTGAACCTTATCAAATGCTTTTTCTGCGTCTATTTATATGACCATGTGATTTTTATTTTTTTTTGTTGTTTAAGTTGTGTATTATATTGATAGATTTACAGATGTTAAACCAGCCTTGCATTCCTGGAATGAAACCTACTTGATCAAAGTGAATGATCTTCTTGATGAGGCACTGGATCCTGTTCGCCAGGATTTTGTTGAGGATCTTTGCGTCTGTGTTCATCAGGGATATCGGTCTGTAATTTTCTTTTTTGGCAGCATCTCTATCAGGTTTTGGTATTAAGGTGATGTTGACTTCATAAAAGCTATTTGGAAGTGTTCCTGTTTTTTCGATTTCATAAAAGATCCTGGCCAGGACTGGTAGTAGTTCCTCTTGAAAGGTTTGAAAGAATTCATTCGTGAATTCATCAGGGCCTGGGCTTTTGTTTTTGGGCAAATTTTTGATTACAGTTTTAATTTCCTCAATAGTGACAGGGGTGTTTATATATGCTACATCTTCTTTATTCAAATGTGGAAGGTTATATGAGTTCAGAAATTTATCCATTTCTTCCAGGTTCTCATATATAGTGGCATAGAGTTTCTCAAAGTATTCTCTGAATACCCTTTGAATCTCTGCAGTATCTGTAGTGATCTCCCCCTTTTCATTTCTAATACGCATTATAAAGTTTTTCTCTCTATTTTGCTTTGCGAGTTTTGCCAATGGTCTATCAATCTTGATTATTTCTTCAAAGAACCAACTTCTGCTTTCGTTGATATTTCGGATTGTTTTTTGGGTTTCCACTTTGTTGATTTTTGCTCTCAGCTTTGTTATTTTCTTCTGTCTCCCTATTTTTGTGTCCTTTTGTTGAGCACTTTCTAGTTCTATTAGCTGTGTCATTAAGCTACTCAGGTAAGCTCCTTCTTCCTTCCTGATGTGTGCTTGCAAAGCTATAAATTTTCCTCTCAGTATTGCTTTTGCTGTGTCCAATAAGCTCTGATAGTTTGTGTCTTTATTGTCATTTGTTTCCAGGAACCTTTTGATTTCCTCCATGATTTCATCTCACACCCACTGGTTATTCAGTATGAGGCTGTTTAACTTCCAGGCGTTAAATTTTTTCTTCTGTGTTTCTTTGCAGCTCACAACTAACTTCAGAGCCTTGTGGTCAGCAAAGGTAGCCTGCAAAATGTCTATCTTTTTTATTTTATGGAGGTATGTTTTATGTGCCAGCACGTGATCTATCCTGGAGAATGATCCATGTACATTGGAAAAGAATGTGTATCCAGGTTTCTGAGGATGGAATGCCCTATATATATCTACTAGGCCTCTTTGTTCCATTTCTCTTTTCAGGTCTAGTATATTTTTGTTGGGTTTCCATTTGGTTGACCTATCAAGTGTTGACAAGCCTGTGTTGAGGTCTTCCACAATTATTGTGTTATTATTGATATCCTTCTTCAGATTTGTCAACAATTGTATTAAATACTTTGCTGGTCCCTCATTGGGTGCATATATGTTTAGGAGAGTGATTTCTTCTTGCTGTACAAATACCTTGATTAGTACATAATATCCATCTTTGTCCCTTACAACTTTTCTGAGTATAAAGTTTGTGTCATCTGATATTAGTATGGCCACCCCCGCTTTTTTAAGGGTGTTGTTTGCTTGAATGATTATCCTCCAGCCTTTGATTTTAAATCTATGTTTATTCTGACTATTCAGGTGTGTTTCTTGTACACAGCAGAAGGTTGGCTTCAGTTTTTTGATCCATTTTGCCACTCTGTGCCTCTTAACTGGTGCATTTAGTCCATTGACATTGAGAGAAATAATTGTCATGGGATTTATTGCCATCTTTGTGTAGAAGTTTGGTGTGTTTTTTTGTTCTGTCTTGTCTTTAGAATAGATCTTTCAGTTTTTCTTTTAAGGCTGGTTTTGAGTCTGCAAAGTTTTTGAGCTGTTGTTTATCTGTGAAGCCATGTATACATCCTTCAAACCTGAAAGTGAGTTTTCCTGGGTGCAGTACTCTTGGCGAAGCATTTATTTCATTGAGTTTTGCCACTATATCCCACCACTGCCTTCTGGCCTTGAGTGTTTCTGGTGACAGTTCTGCTGTAAATTTCAAGGATGCTCCCTGGAATGTTATTTCCCTTTTCGATCTTGCTGCTTGCAGTATTCTACCTTTATCTGTGGGTTTCATCATGGTGACTAGGATGTGTCGGGGTGTTTCTCCTGGGGTCTTTTTTAGCTGGTACTCTTCGGGCATGCAAAATTTGGTCACATGTTTTCTTTAGCTCTGGTAGTTTCTCTGTGATGATGTTCTTGACCATTGATTCTTCCTGAAGATTTTCTTCTTGGGTCTCTGGGACTCCAATGATTCTAAAGTTGTTTCTGTTGAGCTTATCAAAGACTTCTATTTTCATCTGCTCATATTCTTTGAGTAACTTTTCCATTGTCTGATCCTTTGATTTAAGGCTTTTTTCCAATCTCTTCTGCTGTGTAAAGTTGTTATGCATCTCGTCTTCTAAAGCACTAATTCTATCCTCAGCTGCTTTTAACCTGTTGGTAAGCTCTTCCATTATGTTCTTCAATTCGTCTACTGAGTTTTTCAGACCTGTTATCTGACCTGATATTTCAGTTTGGAGTTTACTGATTTCTATCTTCATATTCTCTTGATTTTTATTAGTGTTCTGATTTATACTTTCTTTGATTTCTGTGAGCAACCTCCATATTTCTTCTCTAAACTCCATTTCTGAAAGACTGCTTAGGTAGTTGGCCATTGTTGGGTCATCAGAGTTTCCATCTTCATTCTCTATGGTTGAAGTTGGTCTGCATAGTCTCCCCATTGTCACACTTATGCTGTCGGTTTTTCTACATGTTGTGGTGGTACTCATTGGCTAGGTGGAGTGCACGGCCGCTAATCGAAGCTTCGCGGCCGTGCTCCTCTGCTTCTACCCCTTATAGGTGGGCTTAAGGGGGCCAGCAGAGTCAGCTTTATCCACAACTCTGGCCCCCAAACACTCACCTCAGCCAAGTCAAGCCATCAGGGATGAATGCCAGAGAAGATCAAAGTTCCCAGGTTGATGCAAGCCCGGGTAAACCCCAAAATGTCTGCCAAGCTTAAGGAGCCCAGCAAAAGTCTCTTATCCACAACTCCAGCCAAAAAGACACACTTCAGCCGAGGCACGCCTTGAAGGGATTAATGCCAGAGAAAATCAAAGTTTCCAGGTTGATGCAAGCTGGGGGAGGCCCCAAAATGTCTGCCGAGCCTAGGGGGCCCAGCAGTCAGCTTTATTCGCAACTCCGCCCCCCAAACACTCACCTCAGCCGAGGCAAGCCATCAGGGATAAATGCCAGAGAAGATCAAAGTTCCCAGGTTGATGCAAGCCCAGGGAAGCCCCAAAATGTCTGCCCTATTTTTATTTGTCTTGTTGTTGATGTTGTGTATGATGTTGATAGATTTATAAATGTTGATAGATTTGCATTCCTGGGATAAAACCTACTTGGTCATAGTGTATGATCTTGATGATTCATTGGATCCTATTTGCCAGGATTTTGTTGAAGATTTTTGCATCTATATACATTAGGGATATTGGTCTTTCATTTTCTTTTTTGCATCATCTCTGTCTGGTTTTGGTATCAAGGTGATTTTGGCTTCATAAAAGCTGTTTGGGAGTGTTCCATTTTTTTTTTTAATTTCATGGAAGAGCCTGGCTAGGATTGGTAGTAGTTCCCTTGAAAGATTTGAAAAAATTCATTAGGAAATCTATCTGGGCCTGGGCTTTTCTTTTTGGGCAGATGTTTTATTACAGTTTCAATTTCCTAAGTAGTGATGGGGGTGTTTAGATATGATAAATCCTCCTTACTTAACTGTGGAAGGTTATAAGTGTCCATGAATTTTTTCATTTCTTCTAGGTTCTCATGTTTAGTAGCATAAAGTTTCTCAAAGTAGTCTCTGATTACCTTTGGATCTCTGCAATATCTGTCGTGATCTCCCCCTTTTCATTTCTAATACAGGCTATCAGATTTCTCTCTCTCTCTTTGTGAGTTTTGCCAATGGTCTCTCAATCTTGTTTATTTTTTCAAAGAATGAACATCTGCTCTCGTTGATCTTTCAGATTGTTTTTTGGTTTTACACTTCTTTGATTTCTGCTTTCAGCTTTGTTATTTCCTTCTGTCTCCCTATTTTTGGTTCCCTTTGTTGGTCATTTTTTAATTTGTGAGCTGCATCATTAAGGTATTCAGGTATGCCCCTTTTTTCTTCCTGATGTGTGCTTGTAGAGCTATAAATTTTTCTCTCAGTACCGCTTTTGCTGTATCCCATAGATTCTGGCAGCATGTGTCTTCATTATCATTTGCTTCCAGGAAAGCTTCTGATTTCATCTCGGACCCACTGGTTGTTCAGTAGCAGGGTGTTTAATTTCCAATTGTTAAAGTTTTTTTTCTGTGTGCCTATGTAGTTCACATCTAATTTTAGAGCATTGTGGTAAGCAAAGGTAGCCTGCAAGATTTCTATCCTCTTGATTTTATGGAGGTATGTTTTATGTGTCATCATGTAGTCTATCCTGAAGAATGACCCATGTACATTGGAGAAGAATGTGTATCCAGGTTTTTGGGGGTGGAGTGTCATATATATATATATATATATATATATATATATATATATATATATATATATATATATATATATATATATATATATATATATATATATATATATAGTCCTCTTTCTTCCATTACTATTTTCAGGGCTAGTATGTTTTTGTTGGGTTTTAGTCTGGTTGACCTATCAAGTGTAGATAGGGCCATGTTGAGGTCTCCCACAATTATCGTGTTATTATTGATTTCTTCTTTCAGATTTATCAGTACCTGTATTAGATAATTTGCTGGTCTCTCATTGGGTGCATATATGTTTAATAGTCTGATTTCTTCCTTTTGCACATATCCCTTGATTAGTACATAGTGTCCATCTTTGTCCCTTACCACTTTTCTGAGTATAAATTTGGTGTTATCAGATATTAATATGGCCACCCCAGCTTTTTTGAGGGTGTTTTTTGCTTGGATGATTTTCCTCCAGCCTTTGATTTTGAGTCTATGTTTATTCTGACTATTCAGATGTGTTTCTTGTAGGCAGCAGATGGTTGGATTCATCTTTTTGACCCATTTTGCCACTCTGTATCTTTTAATTGGTGAATTTAGTCCATTGACATTGAGGGAGATGATTGTCATAGGATTTAGTTTGTAAATAAGTTTGCTGTGTTTGTTGGTTTCTCTTGTCTTAAAGTAGACCTGTCAATTTTTCCTTTAAGGCTGGTTTTTTATCTGTGAAGTTTCTGAGCTGTTGTTTATCCATGAAGCTATGTATTCTTCTTTCAAAACTTAACATGACTCGGGCTGGTTGCAGTATTCTCGCTGAGGCATTCATTTCATTCAGTCTTGTCAAAATATCCCACCACTGTCTTCTGGCCTTGAGAGTTTCTTGTGATATGTCTGCTGTAAATCTTAGGGATGCTCATTTCAATGTAATTTCCCTTTTTGATCTTGCTGCTTTCAGTATTCTATCTCTGTCTGTGGGATTTGTCATTGTAACGAGGATGTGTCTTGAGGTGTTTTTCTTTGGGTCTCTTTTAGCTGGTACTCTTTGGGCATGCAGGATTTGATTGCATGTAGTCTTTAATTCTAGGAGTATCTCTTTGATGATGTTTTTGACAGTTGATTCTTCCTGGAGATCTCCTACCTGGGTCTCTGGGACTCCAATGATTCTTATATTGTTTTTGTTGAGTTTATCAAAGACTTCTATATTCATCTGTTCGCATGCCTTGAGTACTTTTTCCATTGCCTGTTTGTTTGTCTTAAGGTTCTTTTCCAATTTCTTCTGCTGTGTTGAGTTTTTCTGCATCTCATCTTCTAGTACTCTGATTCTCTCCTCAGCTGCTGTTACCCTGTTGGTGAGGTCATCCATTGAGGTTTTCAGTTGAGCTACCGTGTTTTTCAGATCTGTTGTTTCAGTTTGGAGTTTTCTGATTTCTGTCTTTGTGTTCTGTTCCGATCGATCTATGCTTTCTTTGAGTTCTACAAACATCTTCCATATTGCTACTTTAAGTTCCTTATCCAAGAGGTTAATCAGATGGTTGGAATTTGTTAAGTCATCCGAGCTATTGTCTTCATTCTCTGTGCATGGTGTTTGCCTGCGAGGTTTCCCCATTGTCACGCTTGTAGTGTACTTTTTTCTGCGTGTTATGGTGGGGTTCATTGGTTAGAAAGAATGCGAGGCTGAGAAGTGAAGCAGAGTGGCTGCACTTCTGCTGCCTCTAATTGACAGTTTTTTTGGGTGTGATCTGTATGCCTTTGAGGAGACCTTTAGGTATTCAAGAAACACAGACAGGCACAGGAGAATTTCCCTTGAAGTCCTCAGAGTGATCAAAGGCACAGCTGGGTAGAGCCTCCGCAGGCCTGAGTGCTCTGCTTATAGGTTGGCGGCCCCCACAGCCAGACTTTACTCACTGGGCAGCTTCAAAATGCAGTTTTCTTGGGGTGCGCTCCCTAGGTCTCTGAGGAGACCTTCAGTTATTCAAGAAACACAGACAATCACCAATGATTTAATTTTTATATGGCCAAAGTGAAAGAAAGAATGTTTCAAAGTTTACAAACTTTCCCTTTTTAAGGTTTCACTCATAAGCTTTAGGCCTAATATTCCTCTTTTATTGATAATTCTAAAAGGTCAATGGCAAAAATAATTTTACAGACTGCGAGACTGTAGCTAACAGATTACTGAGACTTGAGACTTTTAGTTTTCCACTGATTGGATATTTTTTTTCTTTATTCAAAAAATGTAAGAGTGCATGTAATTTAAAATTGAACAGTTAAAATATCTGTAAAAAATATTCTTTGGAAAACCTATTTTATTTATAGAAAGAACACATTAATCTTTATTTCATATGTCTAAATTATTATTCAATTCTAAGATTATGGAATTTAAAATGTCATTGATTCCAATAATCTGAACATTTTCTTTACTTAGTCTTGAAAACCCATAAAATTTTATTAGCTGTCAGCAGCTTTAATGACAGCTTATTATGGGCCCTGACTCAGTGCCTGCTGGTAGTTATTGTGAAGGATGAAAGGTTAACAAGAATGGGCTGCTACCAACCGCCTTGCCAGGTGTTTTTCCCTGCAGTGAATGAACTCCAGCCAATTGAAATTATCATTCTAGAACTAGTCACAGACATTCTTAATCTTTGCTTGGAAACATTGGGAGGAGAAAAAAAAAATGAATGAAACTTGTATTGTTCTCAACATCATCAAACTTGGAACAATTAAAATAAAGTACAGTTAATTTGCTATTGTAAATGAAAGCCTGGCAAAGCTTGAAAAAAGTACTGTCAAAATAATATGCATGTATCGTATGTTCGTGAGAATAATAATAGTTCTTGCAATGAAACAATGACATAAAACTTCTCACTTTTTTGTGGCATGTTGTTTAGGGGCTACATAGATATTAGCATGTCTAAAGTATTTTAATTGCCAGTTTATAAATCTGAGCAGTTGTAATGAAATAATTAGAACCAGCCAGATGGAATTGGAGTAAGTCACCCTGGGTATTTGTGATGTGTATACTGTTTGTGAGAACTGAGTATGTATTTATCGAATCTAAAGTACAGCAGATGGCAAACAGGTAAGCATTTGTTTTATCATCCAGATATTGTGGTTCACTGATTACTCCTATTTATTTTGAGAACTTTAGAACATCTGTAAAAATCAGATGAAAGACAAGCAGAGGTGACTGGGAAAGGTTTGGGATTTTAGAACTTTTCAGTGTCAACGGAACATGCACAAGATGGCAGAATTCTTACCCTAAAAAATCCCACTCCCAATTAAATATTCAAATGAATAACAAAAAAAATAAACCTTACAACTCTTATGAGCTGGAAATCTTAAAATGTAGAAAACGTTTATTTTATCTCATTCTTTTCCCAAGAGTCTTAGATGAGACAAGACAAATCCTTGATAAAAAATATAGATTTTTTCCCTATAGAAAAGTTCTTGAGAGCATATAGAAAATCTAGTTCTGTATTTAAATTAAAGGAGAATTTTATGTAGTAAAGGAAGGAAGAAAGGAGGGAGGGAAGGAAGGAAGGAAGGAAGGAAGGAAGGAAGGAAGGAAGGAAGGAAGGAAGGAAGGAAGGAAGGAAGGAAGGAAGGAAGGAAGGAAGGAAGGAAGGAAGGGAGGGAGGGAGGGAGGGAGGGAGGGAGGGAGGGAGGGAGGAAGGAAGGAAGGAAGGAAGGAAGGAAGGAAGGAAGGAAGGAAGGAAGGAAGGAAGGAAGGAAGGAAGGAGGGAGGGAAGGAGGGAGGGAGGAAGGAAGAAGGGAGGGAGGAAGGAGGAAGGAAGGGAAGGAGGGAGGGAAGAAGAAAGAAGGAAGGAAGGACAAAGGAAGGGAAGGAGGGAGGGAAGAAGAAAGAAGGAAGGAAGGAAGGAAGGAAGGAGGGAGGGAGGGAAGGAGGAAAGGAGGAGGAAGGATGGAAGAAAAGAAGGAGGGAGGAAGGAGGGAAGGAGGAAGAAAGAAGGAAGGAAGGTGAGAGCGAATGAGGAGGGAAGGAGGAAGAAGGAAGGAAGGAGGAGGAAGGATGGAAAGAAGGAAGGAAGGTAGGAAGGAAGGAAGGAAGGAAGGAAAGGAAGGAAAGGAAGGAAGGAAGGAAGGAAGGAAGGAAGGAAGGAAGGAAGGGAGGGAGGGAGGGAGAGAGGGAGGGAGAGAGGGAGGAAGGAAGGAAGGAAGGAAGGAAGGAAGGAAGGAAGGAGGGAGAGAGGGAGGAAGGAAGGAAGGAAGGAGGGAGGGAGGGAAGGAGGGAGGGAGGGAGGGAAGGAGGGAGGGAGGAAGGAGGAAGGAAGGGAAGGAGGGAGGGAAGAAAAAAGAAGGAAGGAAGGAAGGACAAAGGAAGGGAAGGAGGGAGGGAAGAAGAAAGAAGGAAGGAAGGACAAAGGAAGGGAAGGAGGGAGGGAAGAAGAAAGAAGGAAGGAAGGAAGGAAGGAAGGAAGGAAGGAGGGAGGGAAGGAGGAAAGGAGGAGGAAGGATGGAAGAAAAGAAGGAGGGAGGAAGGAGGGAAGGAGGAAGAAAGAAGGAAGGAAGGTGAGAGCGAATGAGGAGGGAAGGAGGAAGAAGGAAGGAAGGAGGAGGAAGGATGGAAGGAAGGTAGGAAGGTAGGAAGGAAGGAAGGAAGGAAGGAAGGAAGGAAGGAAGGAAGGATGGAAGGAAGGAAAATTTCCTATTTTAAATTCAAAGTGGGAACTAGAAGTGGGAACTAGAACCAAGTGGGAACTAGAAGTCAAGGAAACAGGGACATACATAGTAGAGCTGGTAACGGCTGACTTGTATGCAGCTAATCTGGTTAGATCCTTGTAACAAGTGTTGTCCACTAGTCTTTCTAGAAATTATTTCTGACTGTAGAGGAAGGATTATGCACTGAGAAAAGCCAGGAAATTATATTTATATATATATATATATATATATATATATATATATATATATATATATATACACACACACAATAAATATAAGTGCTATGAAGCAGTGTCAAGAACAAAAGAATTGAAGAACAAGATTTTGCAAATGGTGACTTTAGTAAAGCAATCAGAAAATGCACTTCTGAAATAATGATACGTGAGCTGAGAGCTTTGGGGGGTGGCAAGACACAGGAGGAATAGAGTGACAG
This sequence comes from Suncus etruscus, assembly GCF_024139225.1. Classification (NCBI taxonomy): domain Eukaryota; kingdom Metazoa; phylum Chordata; class Mammalia; order Eulipotyphla; family Soricidae; genus Suncus; species Suncus etruscus. The sequence goes on along the minus strand of NC_064860.1, from coordinate 76,649,379 downwards.
GGAAAAAGAGAGAAAAACACAAAGAAAAACAGAGAAAGAGATAGAAAAGGAGACAGAAAGAATCTTATGTCTATTGCCATAATTAGCATTTCATGTGAAGAGACACAAAACATACAAAAGCCCTGGTGTAATTTGTATGAAGTGCAGCAAAATCTGCAAGATAACATATATAACTGAATGAAAATGCATATAAGAATGATGTTACTAGAGCCAGTTTCAACTTATTTGTTTCAAATGTATATATTCTTCAAAGAGATGATTTGTGCTAATCTAAGTGAATATATTCCAACTGTCCTTATTTGTGTATCATTTTGCTGATACAAATTGCATGATCATGTTTAATGGACCTGGGGAGAAGATAAAAATAGACAAGATAGTGGATCAATATAAACTGTATAAACACATGATTATCATCAGCATGTTGCAATATCCAATCAATACTAGGAGGAATAGCATAAGATTATGCACAATAATTGAATTGTTTATAAAGTTATTAACTGTCTTTCTTAGTATAGTTAGTTTTTTAGATTAACATGTTTGGCAATTTTTATTGGCTACTAGCCAATATGAAGTATTAGTATTAATATAATATTAATTATGTTAATAAATATTATTGATTATATTACTTAACAATTAATTATATTAATAATAGTATTAATATAGTATAAATATTTTAAAGTTATTAAATTTCAGACACAACTGAGCAAAACTTTTGCTCGAACCATTAAGTAAGATCCTCGTGTAGGCTCCAGCCTAGAATTTGTACAAAAACCAAAATCTCTAAATCCAGTGGTCTGACTTTGACAAACATTACTGAACAGAACTTCTGGAACCATAAGTAAAGACTCTTTACTAGGCTTCATTCTAGGATCTGTGTAAAAACCAAGATAATTTATTACAAAAAACTGACTATAACAACTGTGATGGAGCAGAACTTCTAGAACTATAAAGAAAGACTCTATCCTAGACATCATCCTATAACCTGTGCAAATACCAAGATCTCTAATTATAGAGGATTGACTTTGTCAGACACAACTGAACAGAATATCTCCTGGCACCACAAAAAGACCTTGTAGTTGGATAATAAGCATGTCTGAAACCTATAACTTTTCCCATGTCAGTATGCTTTAGGAGTGGAGAAACCCTTTATCTCTTATACCAAGGGAATTTCCTTTCTAATATTCCCAATACATATTCTGCCTATGCAAAAAACAAAAAAACAAAAACAAACAAACAAAAAAAACTTTGCCACACTTGCCCTCCCTGTTTTTTTTATGTTTATTTTTTTTATTTTTTATTTTTTTTTTTTTTTGGTTTTTGGGCCACACCCAGTGACGCTCAGGGGTTACTCCTGGCTATGTGCTCAGAAGTCGCTCCTGGCTTGGGGGACCATATGGGACACCGGGAATCGAACCGTGGTCCGTCCTAGGCTAGCGCTGGCAAGGCAGGCACCTTACCTCTAGCGCCACCGCCCGGCCCCTATTTTTCTTTTTTTAATTTTTTTATTGTTGGGTTTTTTTGTTGCTGTTGTGTTTTTTTTTTTTGTTTTTTGTTTTTTTTGTTTGTTTGTTTTTTGCCATTGCTGGTTGTTTTGTTTTTGTTGTTTTGGTTTTTTACAATAGAACCACAGAACTTGAATCATCTTGTTCTGGCTCATAAATTGGGGTGGGGGGGTGAATGACACAAGGAGCAAACAATCACTTTAAAATTGAGTAGAAATAAATAATTGATCAGACCTAAACACCAAACCCAAAGTCAACAACAGAATGAAGATCCTCAATCTACAACAAGCTATATACAAAGGGGACCTGTTACACTAGCAGTCCAGAGGCAAAGGGGGAAGGTATCGGATGCAAGCTGGGAACAGGGTTGGAGGGAAAACAACATTGGGGTGGGAATGGCCCTAATTCACTGTCAATATGTACTTTAAATATAATGTGAAAGACTTGTAATTCACGTTGCTCACAATAAAAATTATTAAAAAAAAACAACATTGAATTTCAGGGTTAGAGAGTACAGTAGGTACTTGCCTTGGATGTGTTCCCAGCACACCCTATGTAACCCCAAGCCTGTCAAAAGTGATTTCTGAGTTCAGAAGCAGAAGAAAAACCTGAGCATAGTGGATGTGGCCCCAAAATAACAAAGACAAAAAAATATTGAATTTCTAGTAAAATATGCAAATTTTATTAAGTTAATTGGAATAGCTTTGGAGATTGCTTTGATCATAAGAAAAAATAGTAACTAATTAGAAATAGCCCAATCAAGTCATGCAATGAAAATGAGAAATCAACAAAATGATAACTCAATTTACAATTTAAAAGAGATCATCTAAATATCAAAAGATTTAGACTGTCCTTGATAGAAGTGATGAATAATTTACAATGTAACACTAATAATCATTTGAAAAAGTCACACTTGAATAATGTGTTACTGTTTAGTCAGAGAAACTACAAGGAAGAAAATTTCTCAAATAATGTCTTTATACTAATGATTAAAATACATTGGTATATTTGAATATATAAAATATTAACTTTTTAAGAAATATTTTCAGATTTCAAGATGAAATCTACTAAAATAACTTAGTACTATTTACTATAAAAGTTTTGTCAGTTTTTAAAATTATTTGACTTTAAATAGATTCTTAAACACAAATAATTATCTAGTGAATAGATATACCATTTTTCACTCTTATATAATGTTATCCCTAATTCCATTATCTAGATTGTATCAATTTATAAATCCCCAGACTAATAATATTATAGAATAATGGGTTATTTCCAAACTTTTAAGTATTTATAAGTAAACAGAAATATCTAATATAAGAGAAGTATGTTACATTAAAGAATTCAAAATAAGACTGCACATTCAAGAAATCATTTTTAAGAAAAGACACTATCATTGTATAAAGAAGGTCTAATCTTAGAAGTCTAAGAATAACTTTTATATAAATTATTTGTTTATTACATAATTAACAAACTCATAACCAATTTGTCTCATATAACATAATTGGTAGAAGTTGAATCCATGGTTTATTTTATTACTCCCAAAGAATTTATTACACTTTAAGGCATAATAAATCAGTATTTCAAAATCACAGTAAGAAAGAAATTTGATTTAAGTACTTTTTATCAATTCTACTAATAAAAAATGAGCATACTTTAATAAATCTTAATTATCAGCACAAAAAGATAGGCCAAAATTTGTAAAAGTCTCTATCAGATTGGAGCCATCAATTGATTTGTTTAAGCAAGAAATATTGCTGTGAGAAGCAATATCTGAAACTGTTTTTTTCTGAAAACAAGTAAACATACAAACTTGTATTTGAAACCAGGAGTTACATACTTTGCTGACTCTACAATTGGTGCGTAAATGTTTATCAGAGCTAGTGCTTCTTTGTCTATTATTTCCCTATATTTTTTGCCAATTTTTTCTTGTTTGTAAACCTTAAGATTCCTGAAACAAAGGTTTTGATTAGATAAATTTCTATGCATCTTTTTATTTTATTTTATTTTATTTTATTTCATTTTATTATTTTATTTTATTTTATTTTATTTTATTTTATTGAAGCCATTGAAATTTACAAAGTCCTTGTTTTTTCTGGGCCAATCCCACCCCCAGTGTTGACTAGAGGAAACACAACCATCATGATATTTATTTATTTATTTCATTATTTATTTATTTATTTATTTATTTATTTATTATTTATTTATTTATTTCTGGAGGCTATACTCAACAATACTCAAGGGTTTCTGCTGGTTCTCCCCTCAGGAATTAATATTGGCAGTACTTGGGTGACCATACGAGATACCAGGGATTGAACCAGAGTCAGCCATTTGCAAGGCAAGAGCCTTACCCCTATATTAGCTCTTTAGCCCTCTTAAGTTTTTTTAATTTTTTAATATTTAATGTTTCTAAGCTATTCCTGGCCATCAGATATTTATGATATTAAAAACATTCTCTTTCCTTCTAAAACCAAACTCTTGACATTTTACATTGATATTTCTAATAGGTAAATGAGATAAAAAGTAAATATTTTAAAGTGTTAACTGGTTAGTATTTGAGACTTGTCACATATAAATATATTCTGAAAGGTTATCATATTTTGTACATATTTAGAATATTACATCAAAAATGGTATGTTTGCACCAACAGTCTTAAATATAAATGAAAAACAAAAATCTGTTTTAGTAACCAGAGATTAATTGCCTAAAGTTTAATTAACTAGCATTTAAACCCAACCTTACATTTTTTGGTTTGTTTGTTTGGTTCGTTGGTTTGGGGTCACACCTAGTGATGCTCAGGAGTTACTCCTGGCTGTGCTCAGAAATTGCTCCTGGCTCAGGGGGCCATATTGGATGACAGGGTATCGAATCATGTCCATCCTGGATCTGCTGCGTGTGAGGCAAATGCCCTACCACTGTGCTATCACTCCAGCCCCCCAATCTTATGTTTTTAATAAACTAAATTTTGCTAAATTAACCAACTTTCCCAAATTATCATTACTTCAATTACAAAATGAAAACAAAGCTCTTTCACAGTGTTGAATATGGTAATTTATTGTAAAACATGTTGACTTTTGTGAGGCTTGTCACTTATTAAGTAACTATTAACTAGTCACTATTACTCTACAGCTTTTTTCTTTATGCCATGCTCTAATTATAAACGTATATTTTCAAGTTAGTCAGACTAAGATTTAGAGAAACTCTATATTTAACACTAGCAGCTTATTCATGAATTTTATCAAAGGTGCTCTGAGGAATAAATAAAATAATATCCACAGAACAGTTGACATGTAACCTAGAGTCTGTTTATTTTCTGATTTTCTTTAATAGATATATAAAGTCAACATATAAATCTACATAATATTTCTGAATAGTCCATATTCTTTCCAAACTGTTGTATTCATTGCCTATCGACACTGGAAAGCTAGTTGGAGATATGATGGCATAAGTGTTCGTGGTCTGTCTTAAATTATATTTCCCAGGTAATGAAGAGATAGTACAGTGGGTGGAACTTTGCCTTGCATTTTGTCTACCAGAGTTAAAAACATGGGGCCCTATATTGTCCCTAGTGTCCCACCAGAAGTGATCCCTAAAAAAATTTTGTTTCTCTTAATAAAAAAAGACAAAAGAAGAGGTTGGAAAGGTAGAAAAACAGATAAGAAACTTGTCTAGTATGCAGCCAACCCAGAGATCTGTGACCCAAAAACAAAATAAAAAATAAAAGAAATCTGGCTCCATTCTCAACTGCCATCTGTAAATTTTGAGTTTAGGATTTCTGGATTTGCAGTTACCAATTTAATAGCATTAGAGGAAATTCAATAAAGAGAACAACATGCATGATTAAATAGATCAATCAATGCTAAAACTGTCTCCTCAGCATTTTTTGTTGCCAAGATAGCAACTATTTTGTTAGGAGTGCTGAATGTAAAGAAAACCTATCCTTCACTCCTGCTAATGATTTGGATTTAATTTTTTATGTTATGTATGCTGCTAGCCAGATGCTTCTTCATTATTTAGTTTAATATTTCTGGGAATTTGATTATAAAGAGATACAAATAGATAATAGGATATTTAGCCATCTTTTTTAAACTATCATAAATTCTCTTGTTTTTAAATACAATTTTTAGAAAGAAAGAAAGAAAGCTAGAGATTTGCCACATGAATTATATTGTAGCTAGGCAGAGACTTTGAGATAGGTTCTATAGCTTCATTTCCATTTGGTATATCAAAAGCCTTAGTCATCAAAGGATCTAAAGTTCTTTATTTTGTAATATATAAACCCCGGCAATATGAATTCTACATTAAACTATGACTTAAGTTCTTTATCAGTAAAATAAGAGAGTTTGAATAAATGGTTTTAAATTTTCATTAACATCTAATTTTATATTTCAAAAAATGTTAACTGCCAGTCCCTATTAGTTCTGCTATCTTCAAATAAGTGCCATAATTAGAAAAAAGTATGATAGATTGTGAATTTATATACTACCTAGATTCCAATCCATTCTTGGGCATTTTTTCTATCAGTATGACTGTCTGAACATAGAACTTTTTTTTTTATTTAAACTCGTCACAAGGTTCTCATAATACAGGTTTTTTTTTTTACAGATAAAGTTGTTCATGATTTAGTCGTACAGTTTACAACAACCTTCACCAGTGCACATTTCCCATTTTTCAATGTCCCCATTTTCTCTCCCACCCTACCTCCGCCACCTGCATCTATCCTCATTCTCCCTCTTACAAGTTTGCTCTCTCTCTTTCTCTCTCTCTCTCTCTCTCTCTCTCTCTCTCTCTCTCTCGCTCTCTCGCTCTTTCTCTCTCTCTCGCTCTCTCGCTCTCTCTCCCTCTCCTGCTCTTTTCTTTTTTGACACAGTGGTTTGCATTATTGTTAATGAAGGGGTGTAATGCATGTCATTTTATTCCCTTTCAGCAGTCAGTTCTTGTCCAGAGTGATCAGTTCAATCAGTTCCAACTATCATTGTCATAGTTGACCCCTCTACTTTAACTGTACTCACTGCTCTTTGTGACAAGCTACCTGGTTCACCTGATCCTCTTCTCTATTGTCTCTGGATATTATTACCATATTTTTTATTTTTCTTATATACTACTGATGAGAGAGATTATTCTATGTTATCCCTCTTCCTCTGATTCATTTCATTAGCATAATAATTTCTGTCTATCCTTGAACATAAAACAATTACTTAAATTTATGTCTAGTTTACTTTTCGTTGTTGTTTTTTGGGGGAGAGGGCCACACCCGTATGATGCTCAGGGGTTACTCCTGTCTAAGTGCTCAGAAATTGCCCCTGGCTTGTGGGGGACCATATGGGACGCCAGGGAATCGAACAGCAGTCCTTCTTTGGCTAGTGCATGCAAGGCAGACACCGTATCTCTAGCGCCACCTCACCCGCCCTATGTCTAGATTTCACCTTTAAAAAACTGAAAATGACACATACATAGTAATTGAATCTGAGATTTCAATGTATTAATCCATGTGCTTAACACAGATAACCTGTATTTAATAATCAGCAAAGCTAGTTATTTTTGTTATTATAGCTATTATACCAAAATTTTAATTTCAGGTACCAATAATCATGTTCAAATGATTGAGCTTAAGCCTAACATATATGAGATCTTGAGTTCAATTCTCAAATCATATAAACCCTCTGAACATTACCAGACACAGTCCAAAGGAACCTCAGTTCTCACATGTACTTCTCATTGTGTTTATTGCCACAAAATATGAAAACTCAATTTCAAATCAACAGGTAAGGATCCAATTGTTATTATAATCTAGTGACATAAAAATACTTTAAAGTTTTACTGACATTTATTATGCATTTTATGAAACTTTGTTAAAAAATATCATCATATATTTTTAAGAGGCTTGTTCTTTCTTTGTATCAATTTATAAAAGAAAGTTGGCATTTACTTTTTACTTTATTTGCTCCATCACCAAAGAACATAACATAATTATATTAAGGCAACATTTATTTAATTGCTAACACTAGTAACAAATTAAATGCATCATACTTTCATTGTAGCACTAGTCACAATAACTAAGATCTGGAAACAATCCAAGTGTCCAAAAACAAATGAGCTAATTAAAAATTTGTGATTCTCATATATATACATAATATATATGAGAAAAACAGAATACAACTCAGCTATAAGAAAATTATTTTAAGAAAGCAATTAATTTGTTACTACATACATAAAACTACAGGCTATTATACTGAATGCATTCAGAAGACAGAAAGGTACACATTGTATGCAGAATTATTTTCCTCATATGTGAGGTATAAAAATTCTTAATAAAAGAATAATAAATTACCCAAGGCAACAGATTCTGAAACTCTCTACAGAACTGAATTTTACAAGAGGAATAGAGAAATCTGGAGTGGGACAGCTGACACTCTACTGGTAGGTGTAATATGAGAACATTGCATAATGAATATCTATCATTAACAGCACTGTAAATCAAGCTACCTCAGTAAAAATTGTGGGGGCTAAATAATAAAGTAGACCAGAAAAAAATGACATGCATTATAGGGTAGTAAAAATATGATAAATTTATATAAAAATGCATTAAAAAACTAGATGCCATCTAATTGTCAGATCCTAATAATGTTCTTTTAAGACTTGTAAGAAACTGACATTTACTGACACTCAAAACCATTTAGGAGTTTTAGAAGAATGTAATTCATCTCTTAGTAATACCACATAACCTTCTATTAAAGAGGACAATTTTAAAAGTAACAAACCAGTTAACTTAACCACTTGACTACAATATCTTTCTTCATTAAAAAAAATGATCATGTCTTATTCATCAAGTTTATCTAAAAGAACTTATTTTACTTCTTTTTATTAAAATACCATTATTTACAAAATTGTTTCAGGCATACAATGTTCCAACATCCAATATCACCCCTAATATCATCCTCCCTACACCAGTGTTTTAGGTTCCCTCCTATATTCCAGTTGTCCACTTAGCAAGTATATAATAAATTTAGTTCATATTGCTTGCTTCAAAAGAACTTTAAAAGAATAGAAAGTGGAATTAACAGAAAATAATCAGTAAAAGTGCTCCAGGGAAAAGGGGGTGTTGAGTTGCAGAGTTAGTAGAGTCTGCAGTTATTGTGTTGTTACTCTTAGGGAGTCAGTTCATCTAACAGGGACAGCAACATCTAATTACCAGGATATGAGAGCACAGAGAAAATAATCTTGGATTTGTGGCATATTGGCAGCAGCCAAGCAGGAAAATGTAGGGGAACAGAAGGACTTTGCCTAGGTACAACACAGACATAAGTACTGACTACAAAAATAAAGGTAGTCACCACCACAAACCCACAACCCCGACAAACACGGCTGATCAATCAATTTGCTCCAGCTAATATGCTGATCAATCTAGGGTGGCAGAGATAAAACTTATTTGGGCCTGAGAAAGGAAAGGACAGTTCCCATGGAAAATTAACCCTGTTGGTGTGTGTGTGTGTGTATGTGTGTGTTATTTCTAGATGATTTTTCTAATCCTATAGGGTCCCATGAATTGGGCATTTATACAGTTGCATTAATGTATGTCATAGGTGGGATAATCCACTACCTACATTAACTTGCTTGCATTAGGTGACCTGCGACCACCCTCAGGGTGGATGAGGGTCACGAAGTTATTCGTGAGTCACGAAGAGAATTCCGCCTGAAATAAAAGAAGGGCTGGGAGATAAAGAGACTCAAGGTGAAAAGTTCCGATCAAGAGTCCCAAGTTTATTGAAAAGGGGGCTAGTTTTTATAGAGCATGAGAACGTTTTCAGACAAAAGAGGGGAAGGGGTGGTTCAGTACTTTTCCATCATAACATTCCCATACATCACATATTTTCAGGGGGGTTATTAGTGAGTTATACATTTACTAGCAGTGATCCTACTTTTACTATACCTCTACTATAAGTGATCCTGTTATGCATTAACTATAAGTGAACCTGGGATGCTCTGTTCTGTTAACAATGCTACAGATCTAATCTCAACTTGTAGCCTTTACATAGCATGTTTGTTCTTTATCCATTTACCTCTGGTAAAAGCTTTTTTTTATGGTCAGCTTTTTCTTTTTAGGTTCATAGGGGAAGTGCCACCAGTAACCTGTCACGTACACAGACTTTTTGTCTTCTCAGGCATCAGAGACGCCATATTGCTCTCTAGTTAAAGGGCCTCCAACAGTGACCTAAATGACAGAAAATTCTTACTGGACTGAAAGGGATACAGAGGAACTGACAATGTAAGCAAGGTAGTAGAGCAAGGAAGAGCATTGTGAGTAAAAGCCAGAGAAGGTGGAGATTCCTCCACAGAGCCAGGTGTTCGTCTTCTGTAACTTCCTACATGCACAAAAGGTGAAATCTTGTGCTACCTTAATTTTTATGGGGGTCCAGGCAATTAACTGATTTGGATTTGAAGTTGACACTTACACAGAAAAATGCCATTTAAAATGATCAGTTCCTGGAGTAGCAAAGGGTCCTCTCTATACTTGAAAGGACAGAGCAATTTGTTATTTTAGAAGACGCTCTTTCTGGGATGTAACACAGAAATTAAAGTAACAAAATGCTTCTCAATTTACAGAACGCACAGTACAACAATTATACATATAATTTTAGATTCAATTTGGGAAGCTTAGATTTCCTGCTAATTTTCGATGGTCCAACTTTCTAAGAGCATTGTATCATAGAGTATCTAAGTTCTTTTTCCATATACTTCTCTAAACAAAAGCATTAGAACATTACTGCAGGTGAATTTAATTGGAAACAAGTTGCTATATATTCTTACACCTAGAGGACAAATTAGTACTCTGTGGTACTTATTAAAGACCTTTAAGACCTTCTTGCATAAAAACATTAAATCAGTGCTCCACTAAGATTACCACAAGCCATTAAGTATCTCACACTTATAGATAAAGCTATCTTAAGGCCAACATTAAATTTAATACCTGGTGTCAAAATTGACATGTAATTAAATTACCTTAACAATATTATGCATTTCCCTGAACTGAGAAGGCTAATTAACAATGTGGTCTGAAAAAGCTAATCATAGTAATTTGCAATTTTTAACCACTAGAGTTAAAACTAGCTGCTTTTTGTGAGAGCTTTATTTTATCATTAAACTTGAATTATATCAGTGACTGATTCTTGAGATTTTCAGATCTCTGTCTTAAAGGCAGGCTTGGCTTCCCTTGCTCTGCAACCTGGAAAAAACACTTTAATTATTAGGAATGTTTTTAGCCATAAGAGCAAGTACTCAATCATCCCCATTGATCTTACATTCAATGCTTTCCTTATAGGAAGTATATAAGTATAAGGAACTAAACAAGTGGGGCCTAAATTTTCAAGATTATGTAAGAGTGGGATATGATGGCTGAGAAGTTGAGAGAAAGGATTTAAGGATTTTTGGGGGGGGTGCTGGCTGCTAAACATTGCAGGAACTGCCAAGTATCCCTATCAAAAAACCTTTTCCAATTCAAGCCATGGGTGATTTCTCGGGTAGATGGACCTAAGTTTTAATCCTCGGGACTGAAAGGCCATGAGAAAACTATATGGTGCAGCTTCTTCCTGTTAGGGGGAAATCACCATGATTGGCAAGAAGAGTCAAAGGTGGAGAAGTGGAGCCGGATCAATAGCATAGTGGGAAGGCTGTGTACCTTACAGATAAGTCACCTAGGTTCAATATCCGGCATCCCATAGTTAGGGTCCAGTATCTGAATGACCTCACAAAACAATCAGCTCTGTATCAAAGAATTTTATTCAGCATATGTCAAACAAACAATGAGTCCCAAAGATGGCCAGTCAGGGCCATCTTCCAAGGAAGGAGAGTGAACCTGACTGTTGGTTTGAAGCATTTCCAACTAAAAACACGACGTTCATTTGTTTTTTTATCTTTATTTAAACATCTTGATTACAAGTACTATTGTGATTAGGTTTCAGTCATGTAAAGAACAACCCCCTTCACCAGTGAAACATTCCCACAACCAATGTCCCAAATCTCCCTCCATCCCACCCCACCCCCACCTGTACTCTAGACAGGCTTTCTAGTTCCCTCATTCATTCACATGATCATGGTAGTTCAGTGTAGTTATTTTTATAACTGCACTCACCACTCTTTGTGGTGAGCTTCTTGAACTGAGCTAGAAGTTTCAGCCCTCCTCTCATTGTCTCTAGAGAGAGGATTGTTGCAAAAATGACTTTTACTTTTCTTAAATCCCATAGATGAGTGAGACTATTTTGCATCTCTCTCTCTCTCTCTCCCTATGACTGACATTTGTTAAGCAAGCATTGGTTTATTGGTTTATGGAGAAGGTAATGAGGCTGTCCCTACCAGGAGGGAGTTCATTCCTAGAAATTAGGGCACTATTAACTCTCTCCCTTGTTCTCATGTTTTTTGGGGAGGAGAAGTGGGGTGTTGGGCCATACCCGGCGTTGCTCAGGAGTTACTCCTGGCTGTCTGCTCAAAAATAGCTCCTGGCAGGCACGGGGGACCATATGGGACGGGATTCGAACCAACCACCTTTGATCCTGGATCGGCTGCTTGCAAGGCAAACGCCACTGTGCTATCTCTCCAGGCCCTTGTTCTCATTTTCTAAGAACCACACGTTGGTGGTTGGAGGACTTCTAACTTAGCTGTAGGATGAGCTAATTCTTTAGGCAGGCAAGGTGATTGTAGTTACAGGTGTTACTGCAACTTGGTCTTGGGGTATGAGTTCATGCATCATCAAAATGGCTGATTTATTGGTAGAATGGCTGTACTGTAGCTTAACTAGGTCATAAGTTTGCCCTCTACAGCCATGCAGTCCCCTGAACCCTCCAGAAGTGATTCTTGAGCACAGAACCAGTAGAAACCCCTAAGTGCTGCTGGGTGTGACCTTCCTGCCAAAATGTAGAGAATGAAAGTGGAAATCTGAAACCAAGGATGACAAAAGGAACAGTGCCTGTTGGGGGGGGGGGGGCAGGCAATGGCCCAGATTACCTAGAGAGACCAAAGGGAAAGTGTCAGTTCTAGTGTGGGGCCAGTGACCCAGTTTGTAGACCCACTCATCTGAAGACCATCTATTACTGTTTTTTTTTTTTTTCTGATTGAAGTTGGATGCCATTTGTAGATGAAACCAATGATGTTGGATGCCCTGAGAGTTTAAGGCTGGGCAGCTTAGTGAGGGGCAGCACAGCAGAAGTTCAATGCAGATGTTTCATATCCTTTGGGATAACTTCGGGGAGATAATTTTATTTTAGGTAACAGTGGTATACTTATAATGTGCTTTAACCAACAAGGTTAGGAAAAAGTACGGTGAACTCTGTGTGTTTAGGTGAAATAAGGGTGTGTGCTCTGATTGTTTAGGGGATTATGAGAAAGCAGGTTGCTTTTTCTGTGTGTTTAACTATAATGTAGTGTTCTTTAAATGAATAGAGCTATCCAAACCAAAAACTCATTTTCAGGTCATCTCAGCTACCAGTGACTTTATTAGTTTGGTTTATAACAAGAAATTAATAGCGGGGCAGAAATTTTAATTCAGAAATTTATGTTCCTGCCTTGCCTAAATCACCTCTAGTTTGATTTCCAGCACTATATAAGTTTTTACAAAGGTCACCATTTCAGAGCAAAGAGCTAGAAATAAATAGCATATATAGTCTGGTTAACATGAAAAGTTTAGTAAACTAATATTTACAAAGGAGTTGGAAAGATGTAGAGAAGCACATGTTAAAATATATAGTTGTCTCATAGTTGGCAATAGTCATAAAACATGATTATTTCAGGGCCTAAAGGGGTGGGAAGTGAGAAACTATGAAGGAGATGCGATTAACTATCCAGCTGAACGATTCTAAAAGAAACATTAACCAACTATAAGGATAGAATTGATATGCCCTATCCCTATGCTCACTCAAATCCATATATCTGTAGAAGTAAATGAAAGTTATCTATCAGGTATTTAGTAGAAAAGACATTTAACTGGATTCTTGGATTACAAAAGTAAATTAAAAATAAAATAAATTGAAGGAAAGAAATTAAGATCTGAAATTTACTCAAATTGCAATGCAAAGTCACTTAAAATTTTAATATTAATAAAAACATGTAATTCAATGACTATTTAAAAGTAGTTCTCGAAGGCCTGAGAGATAGCATGGAACTAGGGCATTTGCCTTGCATGCAGAAGGACAGTGGTTCAAATCGCAGCATCCCATATGGTCCCCCAGCCTGCCAGGAATGATTTCTGAGCATAAAGACAGGAGTAAACCCTGAGCGCTGCCAGGTGTGACCATCCCCAAAAAAAGTAGTTCTCGAATTTTTTTAATATAAAAAATGAACTGAATTGATCAAAATAGAAAAACATGGTCTGGGTGAATATGCAGATTTCTTCTTTGGTTCAGGTAAGAGGTAATGCTCACTTATATCAGAAATTTCTCAGTTGAGATAAAGATAAAGGTGCAGCACAGAGCACATTTTATAAGTATAATTAAGAATATTTGGTCATAATTTAATATTGAAAATAAGAAAAAGGGTGTTATAACTATGAGTGCCAGTCTTCTATTATCTAAAACAAGCTAGAAAGTGGTGTAATATAGTCATATATTGTAGTATGAACTGTCTGAAAATTAAATTCGGTCTTGAGAGAAGTCCCTGAAGAAAGAATATGTAATGTGCAAAATTTCACACAAACTGAATCATTTTCTAGGTACAAAGAACATTTATTATATTTTATTTCAGCATTATGGAATATAACTACAAATAGAAAAGTCAGCTTTATAACTTTTTTTCTGTCACTAGAAAATGGAAGCTTTCAGGGATGTCTGCCCACCTCTTTGCAATAAATAGTGTTAGTCACTGAGTGGGATAAAGTTATTTGTGACAAGTGAATAAAATATTGTTTTATTCTATTTCCCTCTGGTAAATTTTAAAGAAATATTCTTAAATCACTAAGTTCCAGACCCAATCTAGTGAAAGTAACAGAATCAATTTATTATAAATAAAATATTCTCAATACGTCTAGCTTTTCATGTATTTGATTTATTCGTATATCCTCTATAAGTCAAAATTTTATTTATTCTTTCCAAAATTATTCCACAGAGGTTTCAAATAGCCCTCAAAACATTAGCCTTACTGTCTTCCTAAAGATTTTAAACGTTTTAACTAATAATTTTTCTGATAGGTAATAGCAATACTTTCTAATAGGACTATCTTGAAAACACAAATATTTCTTCTATATTTTATGGGGGAAAAATGATTTGCAACAACACCTGAGTGAGGATTTCTAAGCTTCTTTGTAAAGAGTTTATTTCCACTGTTGGTTCCTCCTGGTTTCTTCATATACAGAATTATTATCAGTTACTTCTTATAGGCACTTATCAGAGAATCTGGACAAAGTGCCAGCTGAGAAAATTTGTTTCAAGCTGTTAGCAGTGATAGTCCGATATAATGAGTAGACCTGTGGCAAGCAATTGCTATCGAACAGTATAGAACAGTAAACTAAACAACACAACCAAAAGTCACTAACTAAATTATCCATAAATTGATATGGCCAGAAGACAATCATTTTACGAGTCTTTTGCTTCCCTCGATGTGAGAATGCTCTGGGATAAATTATTGTAATTAATTAATTTTAATGTTGATGATGCTTTCACTCCTACCCTCTCCCAAATCTATCATGTGATTACAGTAGCATAGACTTTGGCAACTGATGTCCTAAGTTTGTTATGTGATGTGAAATTGTGGGTGGACTAGAACAAAGTATTGACAACAGAGACTGACAAATATTCAAATACTCTCTCTATGGGATTTTAACTAAAACTGAGTGAGAATCATTCTTGCAAAGTTTGCGTAAAGCATAGGGAGAATTTCAAGCAATGAAGAAATCAAGACTGTAATTGTATCTGTTAGTAGTAAGAGAACTGATGTAGAATCAGAGTAGAAATCAATAATAGAAAGAGACCAATAATAGTGCTGGTAGTTCAAAAACAACTTTTAAAACTACCGTTGGGCTTCTTAAATTAGCATTTATACATTCCAACTCTAAATCTAATTGAAGATAACATTCATTATTTCTTGTTATTTTAGTACAATAGATCCTTGAACAAAACTGCTTTGAATTGTGTGTATCCTAGTAATATGTGGGTTATTTTTATATCTGATATGCAGCTTTTGCATTTATTGAATCAACCAAACTTGGATGACAGTTGTTTGAATATCAGAAAGCTAGTCATAGATATGTAAAGGCAAACTTCAAGTTTTTTGCAGTTCTTTTATAGGCAGAAAACAAAAATGTAGTCATCATTTTTAAGAGATGACTGTGTACCTTTTCTATAAAGTATTGCCTGAAGTTTTAAAAATATATCCTGGTTTTAACACTTAAGAAACAATATAAATATTTCTCTTGATTATAATTTTTAAGTATGAAAAATAATTGCTTCAGGGAGCCAGAGCAATAGCACAGTGGTAGGGTGTTTGCCTTGCAATTAGCTGATCCAGGACAAACCTGGGTTCAATCCCTGGCATCCTATATGATCCCCCAAGCCAGGAGTGATTTCTGAGTGCCAAGCCAGAACTTACCCCTAAGCATCACCAGGTGTGACCCAAAAACCAGAAAAAAAAATGCTTCAAAAGTGGCAGGATAGTAACACCTTATATGTGGGATAGAATATCCAGAATTAAATTATGACTTTTATAATTTTATGTTAATTTTCCAAAATTATTTAACCTCCCTAACTTCCCACTATTCTCAAGAATTAACTATGACATGATAGTTTCATAGCCATGAAGTTAAAGCAAAATGTTATATGAAGAGAACAAAAAGATAAAACACTGGGTAAGGCAATTTTCTTGCAAGCTGTTAAGCAGGTTTGATTTCTGGCACCTCTTATATTCCCCTAAGCACTTTCAGAAGCACAGCCTGAGCGCAGGCAGTTGTGACCCCAATTTTTTAAAATTATGTATGACACATTTAAAAAATAACAATGATTTCTTAATTTATATATATTATGGTATTTATCCAATTCTACATTTTTCTATTTCCAGTAATGATGCTAATATACATTATTAAGAAATGGGATCTACACAGAAGTATACCCAAGAATTATGGAAGTACTAGTGCAAAATTCCTCACCCCGATAACTATTTCAGCAAGGTTTACAATAGCTAATATATAGACGCAACCAAATACCTATCAACATGTGATTAGGTAAAGAATAGAGAGAAAGACTGAGAGGGAGGGAGGAAGAGAGAGAGAGACAGAGAGAGACAGAGAGAGAGACAGAGAGAGACAGAGAGAGAGAGAGAGAAGAGAGAGAGAGATAAAGTATAGCAAGTAGAGCATTTGCCTTTTTCGAGGGAGATATAGTTTGGGATGCGCATCATCTCCTGAGCTCCTCCAGGAGTGATCAGAGAACACAGAGCCAGGAACTAGTTTTGGGCACCATTGGGTGTGACCCCAAAACAAAATAAGCTACAAAAGTATATATAGTTAATTTTAAAAATTAAGTATTATTTCATTATTTATAAATATGAGGTTTTGCCATTTGTAATGAGATGCAAGAAGCTTTGAGAAATTATTCATAGAAAACTAATTCAGAACAAAAGGAAAAAAAGTACTGGATAATTCCACCTATGTCCATTATGCATAGATATAAAAGTTATGAATAGATAAAACAAAATTATCACACAATGAACATTGATAATATACTTAGATGGTTGATGAGAAGTTGCTTTGAAGGTTATGGAGGTAAAATAGAACTAAATAAAATCACATTAAATCATTTCAGTATATTTATTTTACCTAAAAATTTAAAAATATTAAGCCAATCACAGAATTCAAGATAGCCCCAACAGACTATATATTTCAATTTATCAAAAAAAAAACACGTTTAATTTTTCCTTGCACTGGAAAATGTGTAGATATCTCTGTCTCATTATGTAGGGTACAGGTCTGACTTTATTTATGAACCACTATTTAGGAAGCAAGACAGAAAAAAAAATGTCTTCTGCCCAGTTCTTAATCTCTCTTAAGATTTTGCTATTTTAGAGATTGAAAAGATTGGGCAGAGGTAAATACTATTTTTGCCTTACTTGTGTTTGACACCCGTTCAAATCTATATGGAACTCAACTGCATATGGTATACACCAAGAGTTTCTCTTCCACCACATACAACCTTGCTTCTGTGCCAGTGCACAAGAATTACTCCAGGTAAGACCTGGGAAATATTTGGAAATTCAGGGATCAAAGCTATGTCTGATGCACTAAATAAATAAATAAATAATAAACAAATAAAGTATCTTATCCACTGTACAATCTCTCTAACCTCAAAAATTACACCTAAGCCTAGATCTCATCCCAATGGAAGACATTTTACCTTTTTTAATATAATTTTTATTTTTATCATAGTGGCTTACATATTGTTGACAATAATATTTTAGGTAAATATTTACATAAAATCAGGGGGGATTCCCAACACCAATTTGTCCTCCCTACACCTCCGTTTTTGTCCTACCTCCCATATCCTCTTTCCTCACCGCCAGGGCTGCTAGAATATGTGGTCCCCTCTGTACCTAGCCAGCTACTTAGTAATCTTGCACCTGTTTGGTCTTGGTGTCTTCCTTATTTCCCCCTCTAACTGGGAGGCAGGACTAGCTAGTTCAAGTTACGTGGTTTTGTTTGAAGAAGAGAAAAGTAATACACTGGGGTAAAAGTCTAATACTCCGAAAATGGGTGGAATCCTTCTAGAGGCTCTCATCATCGATTTGAGAGATGAAGGAGAAAAAGAAAGTAAAACACTCCACCAGTACAAAAAGAAGTGTCAAATATCCAGTGAGGACTCCAACAATAACGATAAGCACCACAAAATAAATAAATAAATAAAATAACCCACCATGGTCTTGAGATAAGAAACATGATATAGCATATAAAGAATGAAAAGGAAAGAAGAGAAAAAAAATAAGTATAACTGGGGACAACTTCAAAACCCACACCCAAACAAAGAAATAGACCAAAAATACATAGGTAAATAAAAAAAATAATAATAAATGAAGATAAAAAATTATATATAAAAAATAAACAATGTTTTGTGCTTTTTGCTTTTTTTTCCCTCCTGCCCTGGCACAGTAAATATTGGGGTCTTTACCCAGTCATCACATTATCAGATAATATTCTGGGAAACCAATGATAGTGGCCATTTAATCTGAATCATATGTGTAAATGAGCCTTCTAATTATGTCACCTGTCATCCTTATAGTATTCTGGTTGAGATTCCAAAAATACTAAAGCAGAGATAAGCCATTTGTATTCTCCAATGTAATCAGTGCAAATTATTGACCCCGAAAAAAATCTATGATTACAATAAATCTTTACCAATAAGTAAAAAGTTACTGTAACTGATAACTAAAATACTAATGCTAATTTTATTATATTATATCATATCATTATAACATCTCCAATGTGATAAGGTAAAGTTATTAATATCATAATTTTAATAATACTTTCTACCTTAATGTCAAATCTACCACTATCATCATGATCACTATTTTATAGGGATCTTACATTATGATTTTTTGTGTGTTTGTTTTGGGGCCACAAATAGTGGTGCTCAGGTATTTCTCCTGCCTCTGAACTCAGAAATCACTCTTTGCAGACTCAGGGATCATATAGGATGCCAGGGATAGAACCTAGGTCAGCCTCATGCAAGGCAAATTTCCTCTGTGTTATCATAAAAACTCAAAGGGAAAATATGACTTGATTCATTTTGAGATTCTTTAAACTGACTTTCCTGGAGCACATATTAAATCAAATGAAGAATGCCAATAGTGTTTTTATTGGGTTCTTGCCACTGAAGACCTGAGTCAGGAGAAACTTCCAGAAGTGTTTGACAAGCTGTTTGTGTTTGAGGGCTTTGTTTTAATTATGCTGAACAATCAAGAGAACTGAAAGCGAGTGTTATAAAGACAAGCAGTTTTTTTTAAGTCCCGAACACAATGCATGTTTATTGTGTTCAACTTTTTATGCCAGCATAGAAGGAAAAAAAATGACCTAGACAAGCTCTTTAAACAGCATAAAATGTTCTTTAATGGTAATTAGTAGGAGTGTTTGTCCTTGTTTATTTGTAGTAAATTTATACAATTCTTTTTAAAACATTAATGTTTTATTCTTAGTTTTTAAGAAAAGTATATACAATAGTACAATTGCATGAGTTCCAAGGAGTGACAGATGCTAGGAATGTTTCTCAGCTCTTCACTGGGATAATGAGCTTTTGATGACTACATTTTATTCTTTTACCTCCCACCATAAATTATCTTTCATTTTCACCTTCTTGCTGAAGTTTACAATGCTAAATACCTTTACATAAGTATAATATCCAATTTAATTAAAAGAAAATTGTTAATATTGATAAGGAAGAACGAAATTTAGTGTAAATGCTAGAAACCATTATATAATGATGTAATTTTCAAAACTTCATAATAACTTGAAATTTATTAAATTATACTTAGGATAAACTACTAGAGTTTGATACTGAAAGAAATTTTAAAAACATTAATAAAAAACTTCTTAAGGGACAAAGAGATAATACAGTGGGCAGAGCATTTGCCTTGCATACCACCAACCCAGATTTTATTACTGGTACCCCATATGGTTTCCCCAAGTCCACGAGTGGTTATCCTTGAGCACAGAGTCAGGAGTAAGCTCTGATCATTGCCAGATGTACACCACCAACAACAATTTAAAAATCTACTTATTATTTAAGTGTAAGGATTCAAGTATCATTCCTGTTTAAGGTAAATAATGCCTATAACTAAATATTAATAGTATATAAAACTTATTTACAGCTTAATTAAAAATCAACTTTGGTGGCCAGTGAAGTGGCGCTAGAGGTAAAGTGCTTTGCAAGTGCTAGCCAAGGAAGGACCGCGGTTCGATCCCCCGGCGTCCCATATGGTCTCCCCAAGCCAGGGGCAAATTCTGAGTGCTTAGTCAGGAGTAACCCCTGAGCATCAAATGGGTGTGGCCCCCCCAAAAAAAATCAACTTTGGATAAATGAAAATATTGGTAAATATTTATAACCGAAAAGAGATTACTGAATTTTATTATATTAATATCTTCAAAATATTTATAAAAAATGCTCCACATCACTAATAATCAGGGAGATGCAAATTAAAACTCAATAAGATATCACCTCACACCACAGAAATTGGCATACATCACAATAAACAAAAATAATCAGTACTGTTTGTTGATGCAGAGAGAATAGGACTCTCTTTCACTGCTGGTGAGAATGCAGACTTCCCTCCTTTTTGGAAAATAATATGATATTCTTCAAATTACTATAAATTAAGTTTCCACATGATCTAGCAATACCACTCCTAGAGATAAACCCTAGGTACCCAAAAATACCATGCAAAAATGTTCTCTGCATTCCTATATTTGAACAACACTATTTACAGTAGCCAGAATCTGCAAACCCAAGTGCCCAATAAAGATGAGTGGCTAAAGAAACTGTGGTATATTTACATAATGGAATATTATGCTACTGTTAGAAAAAATTAAATCATAAAATTTGCTTATACTTAGATGTATATGGAGATTAATATGCTGTGTGAAATGAAACAAAAGGAGAAGGATTGACATAGAATGATTTCACTTATTTGTGTGATATAAGAAAAATATACTATTATAATAATATCCTGAAACAATACATATAAGGGCCAGAAGAACCATTTCATGATAGGAAGCTTGCCACAAATAATGGAGTAGTGCCGTTAAAAAAGAATAGGGATCACTATGACAATGATAGTTGGAACGGACCATTCTGGACAAAAACCAGGTGCTAAAATGGGATAAAGTGATATGCATGGTACAAATCCCTTAATTAACCATAGTGAACACCACAGTGTCAAAAAGGGGGAAAGAAGAAAATAGAGGAGGCGAAGGGAAGAGAGAGAGAGAGAGAGAGAGAGAGAGAGAGAGAGAGAGAGAGAGAGAGAGAGAGAGAGAGAAAATACAGTGTCTGCCAAGAAGCAGGATGGGGGGAGGGACCAAGGACATTGGTCATGGGAAAGGTGCACTAGTGAAGGGTGGTGTACATTTTATAACTGAAATCATGAATAATTTTGTAACCACAGTGCTTAAATAAAGTAATTTTTTATAAAGTTGTAAAAAATGTATTTCTCATTTAGGCTTAAGTTCTTAGGGTTTTGTCTATAATTGTTATAAATATATTATCTCATGCAAAATTTAATCACAAATATCATAACTGAAAAAATACATAAGACAAAGGCACAAACTAAAGTAAAACATTAAAAAATATATCGAATAATTTTGTTTGTTTGTTGGGTCACACGCAGCAACGCTCAGGGGTTACTCCTGGCTCTCTGCTCAGAAATCGCTCCTGGCAGGCTCAAAGGACCATATGAGATCCCAGGATTCAAACCACCATCCTTTGGCATGCAAGGCAAATGCTCTGCCTCCATGCTATCTCTCTGACCCCTATATTGAGTAATTTTTTTATATTTTTATAATTTAATGTATTTTTAAATATAATTTTATTTTAATTATAGTGGCTTACATATTGTTCACAGAAATATTCCAGGTACATATTTACATTGAATCAGGGGAATTCCACCACCGAATTGTCTTCCCACAACCACTCCCATCCTGCCTCCCATATCCTCCACTCTCCCCCCCACCCCGGGGGTGCTAGAATGCGTGGTCCCTTCTGTGTCTAGGGTCAAATTATTAAACATTTAGAGGGGTTGGTGAGGTGGCCCTAGAGGTAAAGTGTCTGCCTTGCAAACGCTAGCCAAGGAAGGACCGCGGCTCAATCCCCCGGCGTCCCATATGGTCCCCCACCAAGCCAGGGGCAATTTCTGAGTGCTTAGCCAGGAGTAACCCCTGAGCATCAAACGGGTGTGGCCCGAAAAACCAAAAAAAAATTTATTAAACATTTAGAACAATAGTTCTTGACAACTTTATTAGTAAAAATTATGTAATAAAATCCACAGTATTTTTAAGAATATTTAATTTACCTCAAGAGAAAACTTTTAAAGTATATTAAAATAATTTGTTTACATTTAAAATAAATATTATTGAAACAAGAGCCCAAAATATTAAAAATTGACTCTGTATATCAAATACCTTAGAACTTACATCTTTTTTACATCTTTGAGCATCTTCCTAACACTCTGATAATTCTAACATACTTGTAAGGGCAGAAAAATACTTGATGTGGCTTTTAAAATTTAGATAGTCTTCTCTAAGAAATATACAAATAAGGCATGTGTTTATGAAAATGCGTTGCTTTTGTCTCTCCCTTGAGAATCATTAAATGTACAATAAACCCACCTCCCTTTGTTCCTCATTTTATAATAAAAAAATAA
Organism: Suncus etruscus; assembly: GCF_024139225.1. NCBI lineage: Eukaryota > Metazoa > Chordata > Mammalia > Eulipotyphla > Soricidae > Suncus > Suncus etruscus. Next base: position 76,626,502 of record NC_064860.1, on the reverse strand, counting down.
TAGCTTTCTTTTGCTTGAGTGCAATCTCACTATTTTTGTAGAATTGAAAAAAAAAAACAACAGCAAAAAAGTAACCTTTTTCCTTTTCCAACAGCTCTTAATACACTTTTCTGGCTCTGCCACCACAATTCCCCTACAGGAGTCCTCTGGCCTTCATTCAACAGGAAGTCCAATTGAAAACCATTCATTCTCTTGCTTTAGGGACAAATCCACAGTTCACAGTTCCCTTTTCTTCATAATTGGTATGTTCCTGTGATTGAAGTGAATTCCTATTCCTATAGCATTGCTACCCTTTTATTTTATAAAATAAAGTTTATAAGACTTTATAGACTTAAAGATGTTATGTTATATGACTTAAAGATGTTACCAAAAGAAGGTGGAACATGTTCAGGTGCTTCTAAAACAAACAAAGACCTTTTCTTTGGGTTAACAGATAAATAAAAAGACTTCCTTGTTAAAACACTTAATAAATAGAATGCAAATATAAAGCAGATTTTTTTTCCTTCTTGGATTACAATAAATGGCAATCATTTATATACATAAATTGAAAGCTGTGGTTTACTTCTCATTCAACTAATTACTTTGTGCCCTTCAATGGGGTGAGTTGAGGTCATTGAAGTTAAGAGAAAATATAGAAACACATTCAGTTCTTTATTATGTTCTCCTATATGATTTCCTGAGGGGTAAATTTTTATGGAATATGGCTAAAGAGACAATACCGAGGCTAAGGTATTTTTGTTGAAAGCAATTGACCTAAATTTGATCCCTGACACAACATAATGGTGCCCCATTAATTGCCAGGACTGATCCCTGAGCAGAGAGGCAGGAATAAACCCTGAGTTGCATATGACTTATTGACATCCCTCTAAAAATAAAATTTTATATAATGATAGCTTTCTATTTTCCTTCTTGAATCCTTTAAGTATTTTGTTATGTGCTGACTCTAAAATTATACATATAAGGGTCTCAGTTTATAGCTTATATTTTTATAGAAAACAAGTTAATTTCAAACTTTTTGTACTTGTGAGTCACACACAAGGGTACATGGGCACAAACTAGCTCTATTTGGATTGCTTCTGGCCATTTTTACTGAAGCATGCTGTGACAAGGGACTGGTTGCTTGTAGAAAGGGATTGCCTTCTATATACAAAACATTTGTAGGTTGAGCTATCTTTCCAACCTCTCAAACTTGATTTTCACATTTTCACTATCCTTATCCTTACATTTTAAGGAGCTTTTATTTTTAAATGTAGTGTTGCTTTTGCTTGAGAAGTTTCTTTAGCATTCCTCCTGAAGCTGACTTAGCAGAGACAAATTTCTTGTTTCTAAAGCTCCTTAGAAGCCTTCCACTCTGAATGATAACCAAGCTGGGTAGTTTATTTTCAATTGAAGAGCTTTTTATTAAGGACTTTGAATATTTCATGTCATTGCCTTCCAGAATACAGAATTTTTGTAAAAATAAATTGGCTGAATAATTTATGAGATTTCCTTAAGTGTAATTGATTTGTTTTATTTCTTTCAGTATTATCTTTTTATCATTGTTCCTTTTCTTTGTAATTTAAATTATAATTCATCTGGATACGACTTTTTTGTGTTTATTTATTGAAACATGTAGTCCTAGTCGGAATATCTGTTTCACAAGTTCATGTAAATTCTATGATAATATTTTGTTAAGTAAAATGTATAGCTTACACATTCATCTTGTGACTTTTCTATAATATGTGTGTTATTTTCTTTTGATATTATCTCATTATTTCTCAATGACCACTTTTATGGATCTATGGAATGAGTAGCATCTTGTTTCAAGAGCCCTTTGAGATAGAACTGGATATGACAAGGAAACATAGCAATATAAATAGTTGAGTATGATTTTTGTTTTCTTGTCAAATTTCTATGGCAAGTACTTCCAGTATTATGCTGAATAAAAATAACAGAAGGACACAGTCTTGTCTTGTGCCAGATATTATAGGAAAGGCAGATTATTTCCATTGAGTTTAATATTTGCCATAGGCTTCTGTAAATTGACTTCACTATATTGAGAAAAGTTCCTTTCATTCCCATCTTGTTTTGTCATAAATGGGTACTGGACCTTATCACATGCTTTCTCTGCATCTATTGATATGATTATATGGCTTTTATTTTTTCCTTATGTTGATATGGTATTTGATTGACTTGAAATTGTTAAACTACTCTTGGGGCCGGAGAGGTGGTACTAGAGGTAAGGTGTCTGCCTTGCAAGCACAAGCCTAGGACGGACCACAGTTAGATCCCCCAGCATCCCATATGGTCCCCCCAAGTCAAGGCTAAACCCTGAGCGTCAAATGGCTGTGCCCCCTTAAAAAAAAAAAACCTACCCTTGCATTTCTGGAGATAACACTTCTTGTTTATGACATATAACAAAAAAAAAGTTTGAAAGAATCTTATTGAATCCATCTGGGACTGGGCTTTTGTTTTGGGGAAGACTTTTAATTACCATTTTAATTGCCTTAACAGAGCTGTGTCTGTTTAGATATGCTAGATAATCTTGGCTCAATCTTGGGACATTATAAGAGTCCAATAATTTATCCATTTATTCCACTTTCTCTTATTTTGTGGCATAGAGTTACTCAAAGCAGTCTCTTATTACCCATTGAATTTCTGTAATATCTGTAATAATCTCCCACCTGGTGATGCTCAGGGGTTACTTCTGGGTGTGCGCTCAGAAATTGCTCCTAGCTTGGGGACCATATAGGATGCCGGGAAAGAAACCATGGTCCATCCTAGGCCAGCCACATTCAAGGCAAAAGCTCTACTGCTGTGCGACTGCTTCAGCTCCTTTTTTCTCCGTTTCTTTTTGAGTTTTGCTAGGGTTTCATCTGTCTTCTTTCTTTCTTTCTTTCTTTCTTTCTTTCTTTCTTTCTTTCTTTCTTTCTTTCTTTCTTTCTTTCTTTCTTTCTTTCTTTCTTTCTTTCTTTCTTTCTTTCTTTCTTTCTTTCTTTCTTTCTTTCTTTCTTTCTTTCTTTCTTTCTTTTTCTTTCTTTCTTTCTTTCTTTCTTTCTTTCTTTCTTTCTTTCTTTCTTTTTGCAAAAAAACCCTTGCTTTTATTAATCTTTCAGATTATTTTTTGGATTTCCAGTTCATTAATTTCTGCTCTAAGCCTTATTATTTCCTTCTGTCTGCCTAATTTTGGTTCATTTTGTTCATCATTTTCTAATTTTGTAAGCTGTGTCATTAAGTTATTTATGTAGGTCCTTTCTTCCTTCCTGATGAGTGCTTGCAAAACTATGAATTTTGCTTTGTATCACAAATCTCATTTTGTGTCTTGGTTCTCATTTGTTTCCAAGAATTTTTTTATTTAATATTTGATTTTGTCTCTGAGCCTCTTGTTGTTCAGTAGTGAACTGTTTAATTTCCAGGTGTAAATGTTTTTTCTCTGTGTTTGTAATTCACTTCTAATTTCAGTGCATTATGATCTTAGAATGTACTAATGTGTGAAACTCTTTAAGCCACTTCACTTTCTTAGGAAAATTTTCTGATTTGCTTTATTTATAAGCATAGTAAAAAAAATTAGAAGGTTCTAGAGAGACAAGAATCCTATTTGTGTCATTGCACTCTTTCATTATTATAACTTTAGGACTGAACACACTGCATATATATATATATATATATATATATATATATATATATATATATATATATATATATATCTGCATAAAGCAGATATATGTTCAGTGGGAGAATAAACATACAAAAAATGGGTACACAAATACATAAGACATAGTGTTTTCCTCTAGCTCTTTTGTTCTGTGTAAATCTTATAACCTTTAACCTATCAATAGATAATCAATTAAGAAGTAATCTTGGGAAAAAAATTAAAACCAAAAAGATAGTTCAAATGATAGAAAATATGTCTAGCGTGTGTAAAGCTTCAATGACTGCTTAGCACCACTGTTCCCTTACAGCACCTCATTACAGAACTCAAGTGTAAAGCTTTGATCCCTGCATCACTGAACTAAGTATTGCTGAGAATAACACCTTGGGTCACCTGAGCATCAATGGATAAAGCTACTACAAAAAATATCTGCTACTATGTACTTTTATAAAACAAATAATTTCAACATAATGAATAAAGTATGTTTCAACTATTTTTATATTATTCTAGTATAACCCAGTTTAATATAATTGAGATATTCACAATAATCCTTCAAATAAAGGGAGCAGTTCTCTCCTTGCCTTAACAATAAATTTCATCTACAGTTATCTCTTTCATATAGTGGAAGTTAACTTTTTCAAATCTTGGCTGAAGTATGTTGGCAATGGTGATAATGTTGGTCACATAGGTAACATTTATGAAAGTACTTTGTATAAATTGATTTTAATCTTCATTGACCAACTGTGGATTAGAAACAGTAGCATGCATTTCCAGGCAGAAGCAAAGGATTATTGAAAATGGAGTAACAGTGAATAAGTATACTCATTAATAAATCCCATAATAAGCTAAATAAGGGAACCTTTCAATACATATCAAGGACAGATTCAGCAGATTGACATACTAGGTTGAACTATTATACACTGTTCGTTACATTTTAATAAGCTCTATGTGTCTTACTTTCTATAATAAAATTATACTTGTTATGCTGATTTTAATTTGGTCACAAGACCATATCAACAACAAAAAGTGACTTGAATGCAATCTGACATATACAACCAAACTTTTACATGCTAATTTGTTTTTAGGCTTAATTGCTTAATTTTCTCCTATGTCACAGCATAGATATACTCTTAGAGGAACAGAGTCAAGTATTTCTGTTGTAAGGTACTAAAATTTAAGATTATTTATTTAAAAAATATCAATAATTAACTATCAAAAATTGATTTATAATTAAGAAAAAGAAAACTTAATAGATAAGATACAAGTAGATCTATAAAAATATATAACTGAAGAGCTGAGACAGTATAAACCTTATATGCTGCCAATCCATGTTTGACCTGCAGTACTGTATAATGTTCCCAAGTTCTGCCATGAGTGTTCACTGAGTGCAGAGCTAGAATTAAGCCCTAAAGATAGCTGTGTCTGGCTCCAACCAAAAAATGTGTGTATGTGTGTTTATTGTGTATGTATAAAGAAGAAAGAAAAGGCAGGAAATGCAAAAAGAAAAAGTAAAATCAGGAAAAATAAAACTATAAATACATAGACTTTTTTTTATGGAATGCTTCACGAATTTGCATGTCATCCTTGCACAGGGGCCATGCTAATCTTCTCTGTATCGTTCTAATTTTAGTATATGTGCTGCCGAAGTGAGCATACATTGACTTACTTTTAATAGAATATATATTTATTTTAAAAAGTAAGAAGCAAATGATTAAAACTAGCACCTAATAAGGAAAAGTTATGTGTTTACTAAGAAAAACAAACAAACAAACAAAAAGTACAAAAGATACTCCTACAATGCAGGGAATACCAGAAAAAAAGTTTTTGTTTATGATATTTAATGCTGCTTTATTACCTTTCATTGGAAAGATAATAATTTCAGTGCTTGAGACACTTGCCTTGCATATAGTTGGTCTGGTTCAATTTTCATACACACACACACACACACACACACACACACACACTCTCACACACACACACAGAAATCTATTTAGTAGTAGATTTGGGATGAATTGTAACCTGAAGTACCCAAAATAAAAAGAAACTGAATTTATAGAACATACTTGAACCAGTAAGAAGATAGACTATGTATAAAAGAAGCTCATCCCAATTACACTCAGGGCTAAGTAAGAGAAATAAAATATTTCATAATGACTACATCATGTTTCACTGAGTTCAATGAGAAGATCCCATTATACTTTCACACCCATTCAACTTAACTGCGCTATATTAGAGATGAGAAAACTCAGATCTAGATTAAAGTCACGAAGTTCTGAAGAGACAGAGGTGATTTTGAGTACAGTCAACCTAGCACTATAATCTGTGTCCATTTAGGGACAAGGAAAAGGACATTTTGCTTCGTTGAAAAAGACTCTAGAACATTTTGAGCTAATGTAAATCAATTGAGTAGGAAGAAGACAGCTAAAAATATTAATTTTTTTACTTATTTCTTTTTCTCCCGGTTCTTTTGAGGAACCATGATTTACAATGCTGATGATATTTCCATGAATTCATCATTCTATTCCATCATTCAACATGACTCCTTTCATTTCTTTGGAAAACAAAGACAGAAGATGCTGGTGGCAATTTGGGATTATTCATGGGAGAGGGGACAGAGAGAAAATGACACATGAAAGAATTTGAACACAAACTGAAAACCCAGCAGTGTTACCTTTGGTTGCTTCTCAGGGGTTTCAGGAAGAAATTTATGCCTGCTTACTTATACCAAGCTACACACAATGCGTGCAGTGCCTTCTCAGCCAGACATCACCACCAACTTCCTGTTTTTATCTTAGCTCCTAAGCAACATATGCACAGTGCTAAGGACCCAGTGCTCTGTCTGATTAAATAAGATCTGAAGAGAACTATTTCAATGGCTACACCTACTGGTAAGTCCTGAAGAAATTTCCAGTGCACTAAATATTGTGAAACCTTAAATTAAATTAAAGTACTATCTAGCAATCTAATTTAAAATACTAATAAAACTAGAAAATTAGGCTGTGATGAGGGATCTGGTTTTCAAGATCAACACCTTACCAACAACAGTGGGGGAAATGTGTGATTTCTTGCCTCTTGAGAAACATGAACTCTGTCTGTATTTCCTCTCAGCCTCTGCAACCTCTCTTTGCCACTCCTGTCAATCTAACTAATAACTCCACAGTCAGTAAAGTAAGCTTGTGTCCCCCACAGTGAAATGTTTTCTTCAGTTTCTAATTGGGCCACTTGCACATCAGCACACTGCTTTCACAGGAAAAAAGATGGCTGAGTCTTCCAAGACGGCTTCCACCTTTCCCTTTGCATGTTTTGACATCTCACAGCAGAAGATCACTTGCAAAAAAAAAAAAAAAAAAGCCAAACAAATGTTCTCAACCTGAAAAAAACTTGGATGTTTTCCCTAGTCTCTGTAATCAGCTTATCATTATTGAAGAAGATTGGGGGATGTCTGTAGGGGATAATGAGACTATACTAAATGCATGCTATTCTTCCCTATCTTCTTGGTAAAATAATTAAAACATTCTATTCTTTACTACCAATGATATCAAATATCTTTCCATGACTTGAGTTTTGCATGTTCCCAAAAACCAGAAAAAAAAGATTAAAAAAATGAGCTTCATCTTTTGGTTCTTGTTTAGACAAAAATAATAATATCAAAACACTTTTTTTTTTGACGGGGGAACTGAAGGCTATGCTGATGTGGCCTGAGAAGACTTTATTTTTTGCAAATAATCATATCTGTATATGTTAGGTAGGCTTGTGTGGACTGACATAAAATACCAGAAAAATAGGAAAGTCTTATTTTTAAATATAAGAAATATTGGAACTTGAAAGAAGTAGTAATCTCTTTTTTTTTTTGTAATGCATAATAAGAAACATGTAATTTCCTTACATTCTTCAACATGAGGTGCCAAAAGCAATGTAAAAAAACATATTTATAGGTCTCTTTGTCCAGTTCTAAAATGCATAAATAGAACAACAAAATATAGGACATTTATTATAACTTCTGATCAAGAAATTTTAGTTGATTTTCAATTTTATCACCTGTAGTCTGTTGGGCCATTCAAGAATGTATTATTTCCAGATGCAGAGAAGAGTTGTATCTTAGTATTAGTTGGATTCATTTGACCTCTGCCTAGCAATTTACATATTTTGAGAGGAAAATTTAAAAATGCCTATTTCAATACCAAATAAATCCTTTCCATGGGTATATTACAATTATTAGTATCTAAGCATGACTTCAATGAATCTTATTTAAGAAGTTGTTGGGAATAGCATACTCATTCTGCAATTGGGACATCATCAGACACAAAATATTGTAATCAGGAGCTTCTCTCTATTGGATTGTATTATATTTTTTAATGCAATGCCTACATTTGCCAAAGCTAGATGAGCTAGAGAAGACAGCTCTGCTCTCTTTACAATAACATCCCTAATGTAGATTAATAGTTAAGTAGAAAACCATATTTATCAACAAATAATAAATGAATACTGAGACATTGCTAACTGATATGAAATTGGCAGTTTCTAGCAGGAAAAATGAACTGGGATTTGACTTTTCCTTATGAGGAAATTATTCCTCCAGGGAAACTTCAGTGTCCCTTTCAAGGAAATGAAGAAACATACTGAGGGATGTACATATTGGAGAGCTAATGGACAAAGAAAGGTAATCAAGGGGTGAACAAAGGGAGATAATCCACACAGAATATAGCAGTTATTTACTGTACAGGGCTTTGATATTGTCGAGAAAACAACTTCCAGTGGGAAGATATCAACAAAGAGACTAAAGATTCATGTAGAGATTCCAGGTAGTCTGAACGAGAAATATACCATATTTTGGTACCATAATACACACAGTATTCCCCTCAAAAGTGCATCTTATGAAGCAAATGCCCCCTGAAGTTGAAGCCAGAGTGCAGAGGAGGAAATCTTAATACTATGTGCGTCATGGGGCTGGAGTAGTGGGACAAGTAGTAGGGCATCTACCTTGCATGTGCTAACTTAGGATGGACTACGTTCTATCCCTGGCGTCCTATACAATCCCCTAAACCAGGAGCAATTTCTGAGCACATAGATAGAAGTAACCTCTGAGCATCAACAGGTGTGGCCCCCCGAAGAAAAAACAACAACTATGTGCGTCTTATAGTCAGATGTGTCTTACCAAGCAAAAATTATTGTAAGTAACCAAATTCTCAATTTCTATAAACCACCAGCTTCCTCAAGTGATTTTAATAACATAATTCTTTGATATAGACAACTGACATTTCTCTATCTTTAAGTAAACTGTAAATAAACTATTTTAGACAGTGATTAAAATAAATAAGATTTTGAAAATATATTTATATCATACACTCAACTTCAAGTCAAACCCACTAGCTAAGTTCTCTTAAATCGAAATGTTGACTTATGACTTCCTTTGTTGTAGTACTAGTTCTGGTTGGGAAAATTTCTCCCTCTCTTCAGAATTTTTATCCTCCATCAGAAATATTCAAGGTTAGTTCATGTGATTTCTATGATCAAATAGCTAAAATATTATGTGTATAATATTTCCATGCTTCAAAATATTAGCATTCTGTTATCTGCACATTAAAACTTCAGAATTCTTATGCTTTGCTCCTTAATTTGCTATGAGCCTCTGTTTGTTCTGAATACATCTCTTGATAGTTTCTAAGCCTCTGACGAAAATGAGAATATTAATTCCATAAATAGTCCTTTGGTAATAGACACTCTGAAATGCTCAGTTTTATTTATTAGCAATTCTATCTTCAACATAAGTAGATCCCTTTGTACATATGAAAATTCCATCTGCCTTTGTGCCAGTTTCTGGCAAACACACCATCCTCATTCACTATGATTAACTAAAAATGTATATCAAAATAAATTCTCAATATCATAGACTCTACTAGAAAATCTAATTCATCTTTGAGTTTTACTAATACTGTAAATTTTGTTTTTAACTGATGATGCCATCCTGTGGGGAATTTTGGTAATACTGAGCTATTGCTTATTCCTCTCAGGTCATCTTTTTGGTATTTAGCAATATATAAATATTCACATAGGACTGAGATTTTTAGCTCGACTAAAATTCAGAAGAGTTGCTACCAAAACGTTTAACCAGCATTGCCTATAGTAACCTAAATCAATTTTTTTAAAACTTCTACAAACTCAGTAAAATACTTGTTCAAAAAGTAATGTTATGGGCCCGGAGAAATAGCACAGCGGCGTTTGCCTTGCAAGCAGCCGATCCAGGACCAAAGGTGGTTGGTTCGAATCCCGGTGTCCCATATGGCTCCCCGTGCCTGCCAGAAGCTATTTCTAGCAGACAAAAAAAAAAAGTACTGTTATGTCCTGCTACCAATATAAAATTGCATCATGTCTTCACAACGTTTTCTGAGAAGTCTGCATGGCTATTGCTCTCCTTCAAACAGAAGAAAGGGAAAAATATGTGGTTTTATATCTCAGTGAGGTGAGAACTCTATTCTGCTTTATAACTGAGCTTATTGCCCATCTCACCAAATGAATCAACCTGATTAGCTGTCGAGTACAGACTGCTGAGAGCCCACCAAGGAGCGGTCACCTTTACACTTAACAGCACAGGAAAATTACAATTAAAAAAAAAAAAAACATTTAGTCACTTACTCTAAAATAGCAAATCCAGTCATTGTCATGAGTGTTGCTTAACACAATTTCATGCCCTCTCAGCCTTGCTAGGCTGCATTTTCTCCTGGCTGTTTTGGCGGAGGGAAGGGAAAATGATTAAAACTGGCAGCCTCACCCTAGGCAGCTCTAAGCCCCTTAAAAGCACAGAAGTTTGTGTCTAGAAGTGCCACCAAATGAGGTGACACACCAGTAGTTACCCTTTAGAATAGCTAGCCATATTTGTTCAACAACATTTACACCAGAAAATTCAGATAAGCTAAATTATGCTCGGATCCTAAGATTATCCTCATCCATGTTACAAGTGTAGCATTCTAATGAAACGATTCTATGAAACTGCTAGGTTCTGAGTGGGTTCTTGAGATATTGCAAGTAAAATCAGCACACATAATATAGATATTGTGAAGGGACTTATTTTACAGTTTTAAAATGGTAGCCTGTGGTCCCCTAATCTTCTATGCCCAGACCCCTAATAGTTTTCTTACTGGGTTTGCCTCTTGGTAGTCCCGTGCACTGTCTTACTTTGTCCCTGAGAGTCTTTTACAGGTTTTGTCCCTGAGGCTCATGAATCCATCTAGTATTGTCTGCTGTCCCCCAGGTCTGAGTGATGCTTCTTTGTAGTGTTTTTCAGGGGCGCCACCACTTGCCTCTCAAGGTTCATTGCTCTTTGCTCCGTCTGCTTTACTTTGTTCTCTGGCCACATGCACATGGATGAGAATTGCTGCTTTCAGGCAGTTCAGGTAAACACAGGTTGGAATTCAAAGGCTGAAAGAAAAGCTCATTTAGTCTGGATGAATGCTGGGGTCAAAGAGAAAGTTGCCTGACCTGCCTTTCACCTTGAAGAGTTGCAATATCTGACCTTCAGCGTTTTTCACTGTCTAATGGTGTTCCCCACACATTTCTAAGATTTTAAATGATCAATTGTATTCACCTAAATTACCTGCTGTCCTCCATCTCCACTTTCAAAATTCTGTGCCAAAGCATAGTAGCAATGCTGTGTTTTGCTGGTTTTCATTCCTGAATAGGTCCTTGTGTAGTGTATAAAAGATTTGCAAACAAACAAACAAAAAAAAAACTGTGATGTTAGTTATGTTTATGGAGTTGTGAAGTTGACTGGATTTGTGTATGATAGTCGGTGGGGTTTATATATATATTTTCATTTTCTTTTTGGACTAGCTACCTTTTAAGGGGGGGGAGATTGAAAAGTAGCAATTACACTAACAATAGTACCTGGTTCCTTCCTTCCCCTTCTTTACTTTCACTGTAACACTTCTGTCATATATGATAGGTACCTTCTTATACAGAATAATCTGAATTTGATACTCAATTCTATTCTCAAATTGTGAATTCCTGAAAAGAAAATTGTACATAAATTTGAAACTTCCACAAAATAAGGCAATACAAAAATCAATAGTTCTTTGTAAGTATCATTTAGAAAGTTTAGGAAGAGAAAGATTGGAACTTGAAGAAGCAGTGAAGGATAATAGATCCACCCGTTTCTTAGTGAATTATTTTTTTAATTTTTCAATTGCACCATAGGGCAGGAGGGAAGATGAGGGAAATGTCTGTTTTAAAAAATATATCAATTTCCCCAAAACAACAGCAACAAAATCAAAACTGTAAAAAGAGGCTCTGTAGCAATCATATTACTCAGCTAACCTCTGATATAGCAAAAGAAGAAAATAAAAGAAAATTGTGAGCAAGACTGATGTGGTCAGCAGTAGACCTTTATTTGCTACCTTCTATGGTTAGGACAGTACTTGACTTTCTATTTTGCTTTTCTGTTTAAGACACTCCCAAAACAAAGATATCTAGGAAACAAAGATATCCAGGATCAAACCTGAGGCTATTATGTATTTAATTCTTTGACACCTTAGGCCAGGGCCTGGATTTTTCAAGCTTCCAGCTATTAAGATTTTAATGTGAATGATTCTTTTGGAGTCAGTTGTGTGCACTGTAGGATATTTATTTGAGAGTATTCCTAGTCTACCAGGAGCAGCACTTCCTGGGCAGTTGTAACACCTGAACTATAACCTCAGACATCGCCAAATGAACACCTAAGGATAAAATCAGGCTAATTAAGAGCCACTGATTTATAGGTTAATTACCTTCCTAAATAAAAAGAAATGCCCCCCCAAATGTTACGTTATGATAGCATCCTATTCAGTTACTATTTTATTTTCCCTGTTATGCATTTTACCCTCAGATCCACTGAAAATCTATACTAGATTAATCAATAGCAGGTGGTAATTATCAGAATGACAATTCTTAAGTAGAATGCTCATCTTGAATATAGGCAGGGGTGGGTGGGAAGGGGCATTGGTGGTTGGGAATGTTGCATTGGTGAAGGTTTTTTTTTTCTGTTTATGTATGAAACCCAACTACAATCATGCTTGTAAACATGGTGCTTAAATAAAGGTTTTATATATTAAAAAAAAAGAATGACAATTTATTACTTGGTGGTCAAGAGAGGTTTTTATTACCTGTATTCTTACTCTCTAGTCTTTAGATACTAAATATTTGCAAAGTTCATATAACACATGTAGACAAAAGTTTAAACTTTTGATGTAACCATAGAAATTTTAGTTTGAACTCATTTTTAAAAGTAAAGAGAACTGTAGGTCACAAAATTGCAAAATTAAAATTTTCAGATTCAGAATTCTCAGGTATTAGCACTGGAGGACCTATGAATGCATTGTATGAATGATGGTCCTGTTCTTCCCCCTCTCTGTCTGCTTTGCCTTCTCTCTTTTTCTGTCTCTGTGACCAAAGGCAGTTTATTTTTCTTTCTTCTTTCTACCTTATTTTTAGTATTGATTTCTCTGTAAAATAAGGTATAGATTTTTTTTCTTTCAAATAGAGAGGAAAGGAGATAAAGAGATACAACAGAGGGTAGGATAATTGCTTTGCATGTGACTAGCCTGGGTTCTGTTGCCAGTACTACATATAACTTTCTGAGTTCTACCAGGAGTGCTTCTTGAGCACAGAGCCAGGATTAAGCCCAGAGCATCACTAGGTGCAATGCCCCATGATAAAAAATCAGAGAACAGAGATAAGTAATCTGACAACTCTCTTAAAAAGAGCCTTAAACTCAAGCAAAATAAACTACATTAAACATGTGATAAACTACTATAAACTAGTGACCGTGGCACAAGTATGAATCATACTGAACACTTCAAACAATCCTGAATTGAAGGTTAAAAGAGTTGATGAGTGAAGGATATAGTCAAAAGAAAATCTAAGAGTATTTGGAAGCAGGAAAAGAAAAATATAAGTTCAGAAATTCTACCAATATAATCTATTACTGCAATGCTATTTCTAATAATTATATCCAAAAACAGCACTTTTAAAGCAAAACCTCTAGACTATGTCTTTGCTGTTTAAAAGATAATTATAGGATTAGGATTCTGAAATATCAATGCATAATATGTACAAATGCAGTTTGGTAACTATACAAGTATAAAGTGTAGAATAATCATCTTTAAATATTTTAGGTTTATTTAGGAAACTGGCTATTATTTTTTCATTTTGAATTTATACAAAAAGTTTTGAAGTTGAGGCCCTTTCTGAATACAAAGTTGAGGTTGCAAGGCAAAAGGTAGTTCTAACCAACATCAATAACAACACCAGTACCACCACTACCACACCTTTTTGTCCTTCTAATTTTATTAGTGGGGTTACAGAATAAGTCACATAATTAAAAATAGCTTTACATCCTAATGAAATATAATTCTTGGGCCCGGAGAGATAGCACAGCGGCATTTGCCTTGCAAGCGGCCGATCCAGGACCAAAGGTGGTTAGTTCGAATCCCGGTGTCCCATATGGTCCCTGCCTGCCAGGAGCTATTTCTGAGCAGACAGCCAGGAGTAACCCCTGAGCAACACCAGGTGCGGCCCAAAAACCAAAAAAAAAAAAAAAAAAAGGTGACTAGAAATATAATTCTTGCCTAGAATACTTATATTATAACAGAAAAGTAAATTTCCTATTAGGGAGAATCACTTAACAATTTTCATGAAAGTGAGTACACACTGTAGAAATGAGTTTCAGAGATTGGGAAAAGTCTAAACTTAAGTGAGTCCCCTGGAGGATTGTCAAGGCAGTTTATTTTGAATATGCTAAAATATCAGGGTATTATTTGTCTCAAAATAAGATGAAAGAAGAGTCAATAAACAGAACTGGGGTTATAGATACTGTTTAGATTTCAAAATTTCAACAAAGTGTGCCTTCCGGCTTCCTGTTTGACTTCTATGGGGGTTGTCAGTATGTTCAGGATTTTAAGAAGAGATTAAAAAGAAGGCAATAAGGCATTTTTTTTATTCTTCTAAGCATAAAAATACCCTCTAGCTTCCACATTGGTGATGTTCTAACAGTTCAGGTTGTCAGTTATTTATTTAGCTTCAGTTTGCATTTTCCCCAGAGACAATCAGAGAAGTTGAAGCTACTGAAGCAAAAAAAAAAAAAAAATTCTGTCCTGAGAATTTTGTGAAAATGAAATGCCAAACTACAACATTCATGTGGGAGGAAAAAATGCACTCAGAATTTCAGTTTGGAATGGCAGTGACATGTTCCCATTAAAATAGGAGCACTTCAATTTCAAGGGTCTGAGTTCCAACAAGAAAAACAATGAAAAACTATGAAAACTAAAAAATAGCTAATGACAAAAAATCTGAAACACACAGAGTGGGAAATAGCTTTCTCTCCTCACATTTCACTCATTACCTTTAGAATTCTAGAACCTTCTCAAAATGGAGATTCAACAGTTTCTTTGAGATTACTGTTCTAATCTAATACCTAGCTCATCTTCCTTACTCTCTATAAGAATCCAAGTATACAGGGCTGGGGGAAGTAGACATATGCAAGAGACCCAAAGTTCAGTCCCTGGAACTACTAAAAAATTTAAATAATCAATATTTGGATGAAGGAATGAATAAATCAACAATATCAGCATTTCCAGAATTTATAGAGGCATTTTTAAATTAAACTTAGCTAAAATTAAAGCAGGTATTAAAAAGATTTCCCCTTTTGACTTTTTTAATCTTTTTTGTTTTCTTATGTTTTATTTTTTTATATTTGTTTGTTTTTTGAGTCATACCGGGCAGCACTCAGGGGTGATACCTGGCTCTACGCTCAGAAATCATTCTTGGCTGGCTCCAGGGACCATATGGAATGCCAGGATTGGAACCACCGTCCTTCTACATGCAAGGCAAATGCCCTACCTCCATGCTATCTCTCCAGCCCAACTTTTTTTAAATCTTTTACTTTGATGTGCAGTTGAGTAAAACTGTCATGAATTCAAAATTTCAATGTTTTACAATGTTTAAGATAAAGACAGACACAAAAATACTGACACAAAAAATGTCATAGATATGAAATGGTTAATGAACTTCCAAAGGTGTCAGACTTGGAAGATACTCTGAGAAGTTAATCACAAGAGTATTTAGATTAAGAATGCATCACCTATTTCAATTATTGAATTTTCAATGGTAAAAAATTATGTGTTCAATATCACATAACTCAGAGATAATGTGAGTTTTTAAGAATGACATTTGAGGTTATAGTCATAAATAGATATAATTAAAGTAGCTCAAAATCAAATATTATAAAATAAAAAGATAATTTGCCAGTGAAATGGGAAGAAACAGACAAAATGACAAAAATAACCCTAGGTAGAGAAAGAAAACTGAAGAAAAGAACTTTCATTTTGCACATAAAGTCATTAAAATTAATTCTTTAACATAAAGATAAGTGCCATGATTCTTTTTTTTTAAAGGTGACATTAGGCAAACACTCTATATACTTATCTCTTTAAACAATGAGAACAATGTAGACAGTAGAAGATTTAAATTAGATCCCATCTCTTGGGAATTAGGAGCAAGAATGTCTGGACTAAGGTAGAAATAGTAGGATGATAGTCACATCAGCAACAGTCAGCTTTGGTAGAGTTTTAGCAACTCTTAAAATATGAAATTTAAGGGGACAGGTATGGAACTTATTTTGCACATGGCTGGCCAGGTTTTGATCCCCAACACCAATATGGTTCACTGAGCATTTCGGGTATAATTTCGAGATCAAAACTTTTGAACATTACTTGGTGTGCCCTCCTCCTCAAAACAAAAATAGAGTTTAGACAAAAAAGGAATTATATAATGACCACTGAGTTCTTATCAGTTGTTTCACACTATTAATTATTTCTCAAAAGAACATTAATATTCTTTAATTTTTTAAAATAAATAACCTTCTGGGAATCTCATGTAAATGAATATTCAAGATACTGATGTAATATAGTGAAAGAAACTCTTTATTCTTCCCTACACTAAAAGCACTCTTCAGTTACATATATAAAATTACTTAAAATAAAATAAAATAAATTCTTAGGTAATTTCTTCACTGTGCAAGCAACAACAACTTCTGGATTTTTCTGTAACACACAGAACTTTTTATAAATTAAAAATTCAGTGGGTGGGTTTCTATTTTATTATTACATAGCAATCATCAGATGTCGCTGTATTTGTCTTTACTTTGCTAATTTTATTAAACCATAATGTACTTGTGGTTGGACCTGGAGGAATAGCAGATAGCACTTTGGTAAATTATGTTAGAGGAAATAATTAAACATGCCAGTAAAAGCTCGTTGTGTTGCTGAATAAGTAACTATATCATTTTATTGCTTTCTGCTGCTCTCCGTGTAAAAATTTAACCACAACATTCTATACTACTAACTGCTTAACCAGAGAAGGAAAGAACCACTTTTGGTAGGTAGGAGAAGGGTATCGTGTGGTTGATGAATTTCTGCACTGTGGTAAACTGATAGCGAGAAATGATCTCACTCACAATATAACAGCAATATGGGCACCTTGTAGTTTATCTAAATAATGTTCATTGTTTTAAATGATAGACATTACAGACATCATTTCCTCATTTCCTGAAGACATCACTATCATCTAAGTTGACACTTACATTGCTATAATTTGTTATAAATAACATATCAGATAACAATTTAAAAATATCCCGTTGACCAGTCAAAATTTAGATTATAAATTTTAATATATTATTACCTAGTTCTAAATACTTAAACTGGGGGTCTCAACTCTATAGTACTAACTACCCAGGAGACATATCCTTTTAAAATTTTTTTAAATAAGTTTCTTTGATTTACTATCAGTTAATATATGATTTGTATAACTATTTTATATATCTGTATGCCCAGGACCATGTAAAAATTTATCTGCTGTAAAGAGCTAACTAGTGAAAAAAATTTAGAATCCCTGTACTAGATTGCCCTTCCCAAAGTGGCTAATACTATCCTTGGGTGCTGGAACCATCTAGAAAGACTATATCCATAGCCTTGGTTAAAATTGGGGCAATTTTAGTTCAATTATTTACTTTTTGTGTGAATTTTGAAATGACGTGGTAAGATCTATTTATTATATTGTTAAATTAGATGGGAGGTGGATAATTGTTTAGAAAAGAAAAATGGTGGGCTAAGAAACAGTGAACGCTTTGTAAAGGCATCAAATAGAAAATTAAAGCTATGTGTCTGGAACAAAAGAGAAAATTTGGGACTGGAGATTTTTATTTTTTAATAATATCTTTATTTAAACACCGTAATCAACAAACATGATTGTAGTTGGCTTTCAGTCAATCAGTGCAACTTTCCCGTCACCAATGCCCCCATCTCCTCCCTCCCCAACCCCACTCCCCAACCTGCCTGTATTCAAGACAGGCTTGCTATATCCCTCACTCAATGACATTGTTATGATAGTTCTCAGCGTAGTTACTTCTCTAACTGCGCTCACCACTCTTTGTGGTGAGCTTCATATCTTGAGCCCATTCTCCCGGCCCTAATCTCTGGGAATTATTTCAATGTCTTTAATTTTTTTTTAAATCCATAGATGAGTGAGTCTATTATGTGTATATCTATCTCCCTCTGACTTATTTCACTCAGCATAATAGATTTGATATACATCCATGTATAGGAAAATGTCATGACTTCATCTCTCCTGATGGCTACATAATATTCTATTGTGTATATGTACCACAGTTTCTTTAACCATTCATCTGTTGAAAGGCATCTTGGTTGTTTCCAGTGTCTGGCTATTGTCAATAGTGCTACAATGAATATAAGTGTGTGAAAGGGATTTTTTATTGTATTTTTGAGTTCCTTGGGTATATTTAGGGGAGCATTAAAGATTTTTCTGTAAAAAGGATGCTGGGCCAGTTGCGTGGGGACTCTTAATCTAAGTTAAGGTTATTAGATTATGTATTATTAAAAATGCAGGTCAACAGAGTAAAAAATCTATCATATCATGAGATGTAAAGAGAATCACAAACTATTTTAGAATCGTACCTGAAAGTCTGATCAGCTGATTTGCTTTGTGAGATGAGAAATTCATGTAACCTCTTAAAATATTTCATCCCCAAACATTAGGTTTAAACTAGACTATAATATTTTAGTATATTTAAATATACTCAGTTTTTGCAAATATAGACCTTAGAGTCAAAGACTTATGTTGATTATTGCTCTTTAACTTACTTTTGCTAACTTATTTTTTTAGTCTCATTCTCATCAGTTCCCATACCTCTAAAATAATTATACTGTTTCTCTTCCACCTATTTGATAAATTAACATAAGAAAAACTATATGATAACATGCTCCTAACTTAAACAAAGCATTCAATGAAGACTGACTTACTAGTAAAAAAAACTTATTAGTAAAAAAGTAGTTTTAATTTCTATCTATTAAATAGATTCTCATTGGTCTTTTCTCATTGGGTTGAACATACTTTAGGTTCTGTAGCTAACAGGCTCTGCCAATGAAACATACTACTAAGTTTTTTAATCAAGTTAGTAATTAATAGCTCACTTTTCAGCTTCCGTTTCTCTCTTCTTTTGAAAGGGGAGGTTCTCAGTCTAGCCAGAGAATCAAGGCAGGAATCCAGAAATCCAGAAAGAGTGACTTAATCAAAGTCACAGCTGCTATGAATGTCAGAGCTTTATCTACTGTTCCAAAAGTTTTTGGCTTGTAGAAATGTCTTTCATCTCGCCAGCCCAAGTAATATTTCAAAGGTTGATTTAGATTTGGCCTCGCGAAGTATAGATCACTACTGCAATCTTCATGAAATTGTCAGTTCAGGGCCAAATTTCTACTATCCTTTAGCACTGTAACCATAAACAAAGCCATGATATACTGCTAACTTTAGATGTGAAATAATTATTATTTATCACTATATATACAATTATTTAAATAAGTTTATACCAAACCACATTAATTTGGTGGTATTTTCTTGTGAGATCTTGGTTTTAGCATTGGAAATATTATAAAAAGAAATCCTCAATTATCTATGTAGTCTGACTAAATGCAATATTCACCTAAATCTAAATTTTCCATAAATAATTAATAAAGTTCCAAAAACAGATAATAATAAGCATAAAACTAAAATATAAGGCTATATATAATTTTCACTATATATATATAATTTCACTATATATAATTTTCACTATATTAAAAAATATAATGTGGGACATGTATAGTATACATGTATATGCATATGTACATATCTATATCTATCTATCTATATATATATCAAAGATGACCACACTAATATATTCCATCACTTGTGTTCTTAGAATATTACACTGATACTTCTTTAATAAATAACAGGGTCTATTCCTGCATTTAATCTACATTCAATGCAGATATGCTTTTAGCAAATAAAATAAAGAGAAACACTGAATAATTTCTGTGCTTATGCTAGAAAAGTCAGTTATGCTTATATCTAGTTATCTGTCCCTCCCAATAATTTACTTAACAAATCATAATATATTAATATGAGAAAACTTAGGTCACATAAAGTGGTCCTAGTAAATTCTCTGGTGATCTATTATTTTTATATTATTTAGGCAATTAAATCAACAGCAAAATTCAGTAACAAGTTACAATAAATGAGAAGTTGTCTGCTTCCTTCCCTCAAATTATGACATTCCCTAGCTGATGCTAATTGGAGCATATATGGAAAATCTTAGTAGTGGTCCCAAAATTTGTAAGCAAAATAAATGCTATTATTTTATTTTTTTAATACTTACATACTTAAAAGATCCCAACTCATTTTCCACATAATAGTGAATAATTCTTCTATATTTTGTGAAAGCAAAAATAGTGTGTTCTTTCACTACTTTTTATTGTTCAAGAAACAATATTCAACTGGAAAACTTTCTCTATTCAGACTTGACTGTTTATCCTTTATTGACACAGTTGGTTAGTTTAGTGGAATATTACAACCAAAGGAATTTATTAATGTATAGTTAATGTTTTTAAGAAAATTTTCTAACTTTACCTCAGTTATTATGGGTAAGTAGACATTTGAAAATAATTTTATATGCAATTTCTCATCAAATAATACCTTTGGAAGTATCATAAAGTAACCAGTGATAACACAGCTGGTAGGGAATTTGTCTTGTACGTGGCTGATCCAGGTTCTATCTCTGGCAATCCAAATGGTCCCTGAGCCTGCCAGGAGTCATTTCTAAAAACAGAATCAAGAGGAACCCTTAAGCACCTCTGTGTGTGGCCACCCAAACATGGATAAAATAAAATATATAAAATAATTACCATAAAGTGTAAAATAAAAGTTCAGAAAAATTTAAAATTTATTCAAGGGTTTGAAAGATAATACAAGGTCTTGTTGTATTGCGTATGACTCCATTAACTATACATAGAATAGTATAGTAGCCATACTATACTATACTATACTATACTATACTATACTATACTATACTATACTATACTATACTCTACTCTACTCTACTCTACTCTACTCTACTCTACTCTACTCTACTATACTATACTATACTATACTATACTATACTATACTATACTATACTATACTATACTATACTATACTATACTCATACAGAGCTCACACCCTGCTTTACCCAAAACAGACTTTGCCATAGTTTCTTTAGCCCTCCACCCATCACTTTTGAGATGTAAAAGACCCACTTAGCTTGATTAGCATAACATAGATATTTTGTCTGTTAACTTTGTCTGCCTTCCCTCTCCCAAAGTGGATTGAGTTTGAACATTAAAGATTACACAGAAAAGAGATTTGATTCTCAGCCCATGAGCTGGAAGCCCCTGTCCCCATGCTTCTCTCCTTTAAGGCTGTCTGTTTTCTTAATTCTCATGCATCTCTGCTTCAGATCTATTTACCAAGGGATGGATTAGGGCAAGTGAAACCTTTACATTTGACCAGGTTTCATCTCCTGGTCACTATACCACAAAATCTCCTGAGCATCACCAGGACAGAGCCCTAAGAGTAAGCACTAAGTATGGCCAAGAGTAATCACTAAGCACAGTAAGATGTAGCAAAAAATTTTTAATTCAAAATTCACTCTAAATAAAACAGCACTATTTGAAAAACACCATGCCTAACCAAAAGAAAACACAAAACCAATCTTCGAGAATTGTATTTTAGAGACAAAAGAAGTAATTCAGTAGGTAGGATGTTAGCCTTAAAAGCAGCTGACTTAGGTTTGATCCCTGGCACCTCATATGGACCCCTGGACTCCCAGGATATAAGCTAGAATTAAACCCTGAGCAATAACTAAGTACGGCCTGAAATCCAAATTTGGGGAAGAGGGGAGATTTATTTATTTTTAATATAACAATAAGAAAATTAATCAAAAAAACCTTAATGAAAACTCCTTGGAAAATAATAAGATAACATGATAAATATTATTTTATATGGCATATGACTAATCAGAACAAAATATACTTCTTGTAAAATTAATATGTTTAAATCATTTTATTTTAAATATTTTAATGAACCATTAATTTATTCAGCTATTTATGAAATCAATATATTCTGTTAGCATAACAGTTAAAGATTAAATCAGACAAAATAAAAATGGTTGAGATATTAAAAATACAGAATAAATTCAGGAGCAGTGTCTTTATAAAAATCATTATGTTGTAAATATTGAGTGTACTGTCTAAATATGGAACTCCTGCAGGTTGGAAATCATAAAAATGTAGTCGTTCATAAATATGTATTCATTATTTAATCCACAATCTAATGAAGTACTGTCAGAGTTTGAAAAGACTTTGGTTAAGATTTGCAGCTTCTTCCATTCTTATGATGACTGTGTCTTGTACACAGAATCTCCAAGGATTCTTAAAAGAGTGGAGCTGAGTAAATAATTATTTATGATAATGTTTAAATTATGGACTTAGAATTTTTTTCATTGTTCTCCTGATATTTTTAGCTTCTAATTTCAGATAAATTGTTCAACAGTGTTAAAACCTTCCACAGGCATATTAAAAAAAGCAAATTTGAAAAGAACAAATTTTGTTCATGTTGGAAGTGGAAAAAACTTCAGGAACTCACTTGCTATTCATTAAAGACTGAATTTATAGTTGTTCACTTTAAAAGTTTGATAACAGGACCCAGAAAGGTAGCATACCAGGTAGGGAGCTTGCTTGCACACAGAAGCATCCTACACAATGTTCCAAATACCACCAGGAGTGACCCCAGAGTATAAAGCCCTGAGAAATACTGATATGGCCTAAAGCATGAAACAAAATTTAAACATCTTGGTAATAGAAATTTAGTCTTTGAATATTTCTTTGTAGGCTCTGAGTTTACGATTAGAATCATGTGCATCACATATGCTTGCCTAAATTCATTTAATTAACATAGTTTCCCAGTCCATTTATTTATTTTAAAGCCAGTAATACACTTAAGTTATAATGGCAGCTTCCCTGAGATCATCAAATTTAAATGGGAAAACAAAATAGGTCAATTCCCAATAAACCTCTTTTGACCACTAATTGTCTTACATTTGTAATCAAGTATTATTTTCAATAGCTTTAGATCTATAATTCATCAAATTTTTACCAATTTAGGTAATTGTTTTAGTTTTTTTTCTATTTCCATATATTTATGCTTGCGAGTTCATCAATTATATATTTCCTATGCCATCTTTTCTATGACAATCTCAATTAATATTAGACAACATGTCCTAAAATTTTCATTCCTTCAATTCAAGTCCACTAGGCCTGAGCAGCTGTGTAGGCATATGGAAAGCCTCCCAATATGGCGAGTTTTATCACATGAATCAATATACGTTATAAATTGCCATATCCCCTGATTATTTCCGTGAACTCTGCCATCAAAGTGCTAAGTCATATATTTTATTTTTATCATTAGCATAATACATTTATGAATAAATTAAAGTCAATTAGCTGCTAAAACTCTTCAAAAGCTAAACTGTTTATTGTATTTAACTTCAATGCAGATTGACAATAGAGCTTCCATATCTTATTTCTCTTCCTTTGACACATATTAAATGTTTTCACAATCATCATTTTATAAAGAGAGAATGTTTGCTTATAATATACATAACTTTTTCATGTTGCTTCAAACTAACTTATGTAAAGATCTAGGATGATTTACTTAATTTTGACGCAAGAAGAATAAATGGAATTGGAATTGCTAAGCTTCCAACTCATATTTTTATATTTTACAGTTGACATACTTCTTCCTTTCTACCTAAGAAAAGTTTACAGGACACTGGGTACTTCAAATAAGTATTCATTTTTAGTGTGACCTTAGGAAAAAAATAGGCATATAAATAAAACATTCACTGATAAGAAATTAAAAAAATGTAATTTTCCTTCCTTATATATAGGTTTAAATTTATGACAGGATTATGGAATAGACATTTAAGACTATAATTGGGAAACCAAAGACAATTTAATTCAATATCTTGATACCTAGTGATTAAAACCAAAAACAATATATTTGTACCAAATCCTTAAATTAAAATGTATTTTTAAGGGAATGGAGAGAAGGAATAAGGGAGGTAAAGATGCTTACCTATCATAGGGATGACTCTAATTCAACCCCTAACACTACATATGTTTCTTTAAGCTTTACCAGGCATGATCCCTGAGCGAAGAGCTAGGAGTAAACTCTGAGCAACATAATGTGTGGCCTCCCCAAAATGATCTAAAGTGTAAAGACTAACTGAATCTATATATTGGGGTTAACCTGCCAAACTTAGTTGATAGAGCAACAAAAGCCTAAACACCACCATAGTGCCTGAAAAAAATATATATTAGAGATAACTTGAAAGGGAAAAGATTCATGCAGACTAAAATAGGTGTCCAATACCCCTATAGCTCCATCCCTATTTTTGATAATTGATTTATGTAGAAAAACAGAAGTGAGTAAGAGTGCATGTCTATTCTCAGAGGACAGCTTACACTTCATTACAAGGTAAGGAGTAACTGCAGAATAATCACTCAACTCAAGAGAATAGACTCACTCATTCATTCTCCCATTGGTGTTCTAAGAATATTTTATTCAAATCAAAGTCTCTACAGTTTTGACAAGCGCCGTCAAAGATCATTAGACAATGTAACATTTTAAAGGGCACTAAATTTTATTTGGAAAGCAGCTGCACAAAATATAAAATAATTCTGTTGCTTTCAATTCCCAACTCAGCTCTCTGTTGAATGTATACTATTCTCTCCAGGCTCTTTTGCCCTTAATATTTATTCTGCTAATGAAAGAAAAATGTGCATCAAAAATAAGAACTTGTAGTCAATTTCATTTTTGGTTTATTTCATATAATGTTTTGTGAATGATATTATATTTTCATATGCAGTACCTTACAATAATCAGATAATCTATTCTGCATTAGTAAGTAATGACTTTATTCTTCAGAAACTAATATAATTCATTTTGCCTGTAGTTTAAATACATATCAGTTTATGTTTTGCTGCTGTAATCTCATAAGAATTTTTTTACAAAGTCTTGCATAGCATTTATAAGTCACAAAATTTCCAACAATGCCATTTTATAGTCACTTTACAAACTATCTAAAAGCAAATATTTTTCTTCCACCCATTTATATGAGTGTCCCTCAATTAATAATTCACCTCATAGAAAATTATAGTAAAATTTTTCTCATTTTTCCAGGAAGCATGGCATTTTCATAAATATCTGCTAAATATTCTTAAGCAATGAAAGAAGATGTCTGTGGCTTAAATCAGACCCAAATGCTTGTAAACTAAAAAGCATTAGGAAATTAGAAAAGTAAGACTTTTCAAAAACTAAAATATGCATTCTTTGCCATCCTCAAGGACACATGACTATTGTTAACAATATATTTTAGCATCAGAAGAAATAGCAAAGCATGAGGGGTGCTTGTATTGCATGCGGCAAATTTAGATTTGATTCCTGGCACTCCATATGATCCCCTAAACCCCACCAAAAGTGACCCCTGAGCACAGAGACAGTAATAGTCACAGCTGGGTATGACCCAAAAATCTAACAAAAATAAATCTTTGAAAACCAGTAGAAAAATCACTTTCAGAGGTATTTTTAGAAGGTGACTTTGTGTATAGCTAATACTCCTTATCTGAAAGGCAGACGTTTTTCTTTTTAAATAAAGAAAAGTGTTTAAAAACTTTTAAAGCACTGAAATAGTAAATGTATTTTAAATGTGTATTGAAATTTTGACATGTGTTCAAAACTTGTGCTTGATAAAAAAAAGTAGTACCTGTACAGATTTTAAATTTTTCTATACCCATCTTAATTTCTGGCTTAGGGTCAATAATGTACTTTATGTCAGAAGACTATGCTTTACAATACATATAACTATAAGAATATTTCAATCATTCCAATTCACTAATAACATAAATATATCAAGAACTTTAAAAGAGATTTAAGAGCACAAGCATCTACTAAATTATTGAGACTTGCATCTTCATTCTTCAACTCACTGCAGTACTATAATTGAAAGATGAAAACTTTATATTGTTTAATTTTCCCTCAATTAAGTAGGAGAGGTCATATAATATTGATTAAATGAGTTAACACATGCAAACCAATTAAGTTGCACATGATACCTACCATATAGTATTTATTACAGAAACATGTGAAATGACTTCCCCCAAATGCACTAGCTGTTCAGAAGTTAACAAAGTACCCTGAATTTTAAATTTTTTCTATCCTTTTCCCTCTTACATAACTTGAAATAAAAGAACGTGAATTTCAACATTAGTTCATAATTCTTCAATTCCCTTCAATTCTACTATTCACATTCCAATCATTACAAAATACTTCTATTCTTAAAGTAAATTGCAATAAATTTCCAGCCCACTAAAATTTTTTTTCTCTCTTGCTCTCCCTTCACATACATCTTTTTATTTGGGGTAGAGGCATCACATTTTATGGTGCTCAGTGAGTGCTTACTCTTGGCTCAGCTCTCAGGAATTACTCCTGGAGGAGCTTGGGGATTAAATCCCCATATGATATATTGTGATTCATCCCTTATCTGACAAGTGTAAGGTCTTGACAAGGCCACTTATCTGACAATGGCAAGTGCCTTGCCTAGGATTTTATTACACTAGTCTCTGTTATTTTTTGGAGAAGGGGTTGTTTCTTAATGTTTGTTTTGTTGGGGCCATACTCAATGGTGTTCAGGTAAACATCTGACTCCACTCAGTATTTACTCCTGGTGGTGTGTTCAGGGGACTGGACTATAAGGGATGCTGGGCATCAAATCTGGGTCAGCCCTGTGCAAAGCAGACATCATACCCACTGTATTATCACTTCAGGCCCAGGCCTTTAAAGATTTTAAGATTCTTATACTATAATAAATAGTTGCTTTATACTTTTGTTTTTGTTTGAAGGGTAAACATCTAATTAAAAAATTAATGTTGCTGTTTTGTATTCTTACCTACCCTTCTCAAATATTTTAAGTAAAATGGTTTTCGCTAAGAAAGGTTAGAAATATAGATGGCTCTCTAAGCAGTTATTAGCTTTGAAATAATCATCTAATAATAAAAAATATTTTTTAAGACCTTGCTATGTAAAGTACTCATTAGCAAAGTATTTCACACAGGAATCTTAAAAATGCCTATCTCGATAAAAGAGAAAATTTAATTTTGCTTATAAAATTAAATCAATTCATCAGTTGGCTATGCAGTGAATATGTTTCATACATGAGGGAAAATCAGCCAAATTAAGGAGCATTTTTGAAATAGGAGAGTCTGCTAAATTTCTTAAATAGTGGTAGGGGAAGGAGGAGAGGCAATTGGAAAGCATTTTAAATTTTATTGCATCTTCATAATATTGATAAAATATTTATCGTTTAGCAAAATGATTAAGATGAAATGATTAACCTGTGACAATTCAAAAGCTACTCTTCTTATGTTTTTTAAAAATGATAGGTTCCTTGAGTTGCTCCTTTGTAGGCATTTCTCTTCATGTTATAATTGCTAAAAATTGGATTTAAACCATATTCAGGTGCTCCTGAAAAGGACTATTTTACTAACACAGAGGATAATGTTTTTTGAATTAGTACAATATTGTTAGAACATGTCTAGTAAAACCATACTCCTAAAGACTTGAGGAAAGTTATAATATTATTATTTTATTTGTATTACTTTAATATTATCACAGATATTATTCAACATATAGAGCTATATCCTGCTTTTGAATGAACACACTAATTGCAAAAATAGATAAGTCAAATATATACTAATGGGCTTTACTACTCTTTTGAGGAAAAAAGTGTAGATTAAGGAAATAGCTAAATTCTTTATAAATTTATGTTATTACAGATTAAATTTTTAATAAATTTATTAAAATAAAATATATCAGTTGATATAACTGATCATAATACATTTGTTTCAAGGTGACAAAAGCAAAGTTATCAAAAATATAAAGAAAATAGGAGATCTAAAATAAAAAATAAAGAAAATATTGAAAAAATAGAAAGTTTATTAGCAGTTATAATCATGACAATTATTGTATCACCAATAAAGTCATTAATACAATAGCAGAAGCTTTAGTAGGCTTTTACTTTATTAAGGTAGTGAGTGAATGGACTAGAAGAAAATAAAGATGAGGGGCAGTTGTTGTTTGCATAGACACATCAAAATATGGGAGGAATTGGAAGGAGAAACCTTTGGCCTAAAAACAGGGCCTAAAAACTTCACCCCTGAAATATTTTGGCATAAGACCAATTCCAGGCTCCAGGCCTACTAGGTTGTCCAATTCCCTTAGACATTCTCTGTGGTCCCAGTAACAGTTCTTTACCATCACATTTGTTGCTGTCGGGTTTCTGTATTTTTTAATAAAATGTAAGCCTAGGAAAAACTTGAGACCTAACAGAATTAAAGTATAATGAAGAGGTACTCTGAAAATGTTTCTAAATATTTATAATTAATATGATAACAAAAATTAAAAGTTTTTTCTGTTTAGTCCCAAGATCTATTTGAGTGCTAATGTTTTGCACACACAGTATAGATTTGGGAGTTAAGTATTATTTGATACTCTGAGGTATTTACCTAGGAAACAAAGAAGACTTATCTATTTTCATAATTTTTAATGATTCTTAAATACTTTTTCACAGAGATTCTGAATGATTATATGCTCAGTTGGAAAGAGCAAGTTGTTTGATTAATAGGGTTTCTGATGGGTGGGGAAAGATGCCTGATACACTATCAAGGTTTTTGTCTTCGTACTTATTGAGCACTGAACAGGGGAACGGCATGCTGAATGCTAAACAGATACTTCTCAACATCAATGTTGAGTTTCTGAATCAAATTTTAGAATCTTATATATGTGGTATTATGTGTCAATAGACATAATCTAATCAATGTACTAATTTTTATGGTGACAAAAGATATTCAATTTTTATTTGAGTTCTGTATTTGTCTACTATGACTGCCATAATAAAGATTTATGAATTGAATAAAAGGAAGATCAATATATTACCTGAATGAGGTGTAGCAGTATGAAGGCTCACCCACTCTGTTTTATGACTGATATATGACAGTATTATGAAGGTAATTTCAGGATTGTAAATTCACTCTCGCTTACTCTAGCCTTGAGGTTATTTCAATAAGTAGAGGCACCGACAAAGAAGCCTGATTAGAATACAGACAGTAGCCAAAGAAATGGAACAGAAAGGGTACACTCAACACCTCTGTGTCTCGAGATCTTGGTGGATTTGCTGACAGCTCACAAAAGCAGGACACAGAGACTTGGCAGGAATCATGTTCCTTGAAGTCCTGTGGTTCCACTAGAGAAAAACACAAGGAAGTCTGACACCAGTTAGAGCACAGGTTCTGCTTTGACTCTTTGGTAGGACTATGTTTTGAAAATATATTATGTTCCTACTTTCTTCCCTAAAGTTTGAACACCAATAAGTAATAGTTTTAATCTTTCCTTCTCATACATGTTTCTAAGTGCTTTAGTCTGAAACTATACTTAAAAATTAAATAAGAAGAATTTCAGGGGCTGGAACAATCATATAGTGGGCAGAGCACATTTCTTGCACACAGCCAAACCTCATTCAATTTCAGGCAGACCATATTGCTCCTATGAGCATCACCAGTAGTAATTCTTGAGCACTGAGCCAGAAGTGATCTCTGAGCATCACAGGGTCTGACTCTGCCCGCAAAATCAAAATCAAATCAATAAGCAAATATCATTTTATAGTCAATTAAAATTATTAATCTCTGTTAGAAAGAATACCTTGTTTAAAATTAGCCTTAAGTATTAAATGATCAGCTCCAGATTTGAGATGAAAAGTAGAAATTTAAAAACTTGATTCATTTATTCTGAGAAAAAGCTTTTGTAAGTATGTTTTTTTTTCCAATTGACATATAAAGGAAAACACCCAATTTGTGTTTATTTGCTTTTTGGAGAGCAATGCCCTGCTGGGCTCAGTGCTTAATCTTGACTCTGCTCAGAGATAATTGATTATGGGCCTCAGAGATCATCTATGGTGCTGAGGATTAATCAAGGTCAGCTTCATGCAAGGTAAACAACCTACCAGCTTTACTATAGCTTTAGAATGTAGAAAAATATCTATTTATATAGCCAGTTTATTCAGGTAAAAATTAAATTTTAAAGAACTTTAAACAAAACAAGAAAGTAGGCATGAAAGAAATATATAATCAAATATTTCAACTTGTTTCTATCCCCAGCATCTCATATGGTCTCCTCAGCACCACCAGGAGTAATTTCTGAGTGCAGAGCCAGGAGTTACACCCAAGAACCACTGGGTATAGCTCCAAAACAAAAACTAAATAATAAATAATCAAACATTTCCAATAAATGTGTAGGTCTAAAGTGGGGTAAAAGATAGATGATATTAAGGATTTGTAAACTGAGTGGAGGCAGGTATGGTTCAAGAAGGTGTTAATAGTAGAAAATATAGAGTCTTCTCTGATGGGAAGCAAGAAGGAAATCCAAGAGTCATCTTAGCACAAGCTACATAGCTGACTCCAAGAAAATACCAACAAAATGATATCTATCATTGTAGCCTTGGCTCAGAAAAAAAATCCTCCTGTTACACCAAACTCTCAAAGTCCTGAGGCTCCTCACAGATTATAAAGAATATAACTATTTCTTTCTATGATTTGCATGAAATGTTATGAAATTATAGTCTTGGAACTGGAAAGTAGGATCAATTCACTTACTTTGAATGCATAAGACTCTTGTTGGATCTTTAGCACAAAATGGTCCTAAACACTGCTTGAAGTAATCTCTAAGTACATAACCAGGAGCAGTTCATGAGCACTTCCAGGTGTGGCCCCCAAGATGCCAAAATTTTTAAATTAAATAAATGTTCTAATGTTCTTTTTTTGGGAGGTGCACACCCATTTGACTCTCAAGGGTTACTCCTGGCTCTGCACTCAAAAATTGCCCCTGGCTTGGGGGGGGACCATATGATCTGCTATATAGCTATATATATAGCTAGCTATATAGTGCCACCTCTCCAGCCCCAATAAATGTTCTTAATTGTTGTCTGAGATCAAATAGTTCAAAAAGAAGAAGAAAAAGAAGGGATGAAGCCACATTAAAATTTTGATAAAAAAGATATACTCATACTTCCTAACTTTTAGGAATGTTTTATAATATAAATGTTATTACATTTGTGTTCTTAATTTAGTCAGAGGAACACCAAGAAGACAATAAAAAAGAAAATAAAACAAGGAGGAAGAAGAGGACAGAAAGCACAACAAAGTAGTAGAAAAGACATCAATAACACTTAATTTTTTAAACAAAACTAGTTCCTCAAAAGCTCAAGCTACAAATCTGCTGTTTTATTTCTAATTGAGATTTTGAAACAAGCCATTTTCAAAGGCAGATTTTTATTGTAAGCACTTTCTTTACCTCTTCTTTAACAAGTTGAGATAAAGTATATTTGCATAAAAGTCTATGGTCATACTATTAACCAGTTAGTGTTTAAAAATAGAAAGTAAGTGTGCAAGTAAATAAATTTCCCATGTGTTTTTGACTTTAAGATATTGTCAGTATGTTGGCATATTTCTTACATGCTACTTTCTTAAATAAGTAGATTTTATGCCAGCTACTAATCTACCTGTGAAGACTACTATCATGTTTTAAAATTTATATAATTAATCTGTGCTAGTGGCTGATACTTAGCAATGCAAATCTTGAATTTATTTTTAATAAATTACACTTCCGTGAGAGAAGGGAAGATTGCATTCAGCTTCATTGAGTACTTTACTGCATTGATTTGGTTCTAACCACAAATTGAACTAGGTTCTGTCATTGCATAAATCCATACACTTTTTTATACAGCAAGCAAGGATCCTGACAATAATTCAATTGGTAATTCTGTTTAATAACCTTTTTAGTATTTTAATTATTTTAATATTTGAAAACATATTGAAAATCTTTTCTCAGCTTCCCCATTATTTCTTTCCCTCTGTTCACCCACAATCCTTCTACCCAAAGAGCCTGCATCAAATAAACTACAAAATTTACAGTGTAAAGGATGGAGAAATGACCTAGGCTTTATTTGGAAATTACAGTAACTGCATTTCTCAGACTCTATCAATCAGAGGCTCTTTTGTAATAACTATCATATTGATTTAGGAAAGTAGTCTAGTGGGGGGAAAACAAAGTGGGAAAAAATCCAAAAGATCTTATATCATACCTAGGTTTATGTAATAATTATGTATTTTTTAGGCAGGGGGCTTATGTTAATGGAGATTTAAAATATTCTCTCACTTCCAAATTCAGCACTACTACCATTAGCATCTCTCATCTCCAAGAATCCTCTAAGTAACTAGTCATAGCAAAGGTAGAATAAAATCATAATGAAGTTAAATGTTCAATAGCAACAAAGGAGAAAAGCAAGAAGAAAAATAAAATGAATCAAATACAAGTACAAATGTGATTGGTATCTTTATAGAAAAATATAGGTGATATGTAGTCGCTAAGGAAACATTCTCTGTGTTGCAGACTCACTCTACTCTATAGCACTTAAGCAGTTTCAATTTGTATGTATATTTTATATATTAACTATTTGCAAATGAGTTAATTCCTGGATTTTTTTGAAGTACTGCCAAATCCTAATTATGTGATACCCACATTTTGTAGTGTTGGGAATACAAAACTAAATTTAAAAGATAAAAAAGCACTTTGTGGGCTGTGAGAAAAGAGAAAGAAACAAAGATGAGCAATAACTAAGGTTAGAGGTCAAGGGTTCAAAGGCACAATGGGGGTGTTAAGGAATGATAGACCTAATTATTCAAACAACAGAGTTAACTACACTGAAATGAAGAGACACAAATTTTAACAGCCAAATTTTAAAAAGTTAAAAAAAAAAGAACTCAAGACAGCAATTGGGGAAAAGTGGAAGGGGGGTAATGAAAGGGACTTGGAAACATTGGTGGAAAAAGGTTAACTCTGTTGGTAAAAATTGGTACTGGAACCATTGTATACCTAAATTATGATTAACTTTTTAAATCACAGTGCTTTGATAAAAATAGATTTAATAATAAATTACAACACTGAATATAATGAATAAGAGATAAAAATGATCTCTAAAGCATAACGCCATGAAAATAGATTAAAATACTCCAGTCAAAAGACAACACTATGTTACAAAGATTTTTATGTCTCAAACATAAAGCAGACAAAAAGATGAGAATGTGACCAAGAATTAAGGGGGTGAAACAATGATAAAACCAAATGAGGAACTTACCTTGTACATAGTCCACCCAAGTTCACTCCCATGTAATATATATGATTATATGATTCCCTGAAATCCAACAGTAATGATCCTTGAGAACAGAGCCAGTAGTAAGCTGTGAGAACAACTGAAAATCAAATAAATTACAAAAATCAAATAACTAATAAATAAGTAAATAAAACAACAACAAAATCTTAATCACGTTTTGTACTTTCTGAATATGAATTTTTTAGTGTTTTTGGATGTAGGTTTTCAACAAACAAAAGGCAACACTTTACATTTATATACACTAGTAAGCTTGTAATAAGTACATATTTAGTTGCAAGATAAAGTATACAC
Organism: Suncus etruscus; assembly: GCF_024139225.1. Lineage (NCBI taxonomy): Eukaryota > Metazoa > Chordata > Mammalia > Eulipotyphla > Soricidae > Suncus > Suncus etruscus. The sequence goes on along the minus strand of NC_064860.1, from coordinate 76,592,846 downwards.
ATATTTTAAATTTTTAGTTTTGAAAGAAATTTATTTTTAAAACTATGATATCCTGACAACAAAGAAAATGGGAACAACTTGGCCTAAGAACAAGTTATCCTACCTCACCAGCTAACGATAAGACAAAATCAGAAGACTTGTCACCCTTTGGTCAGTCCAAAAACCAAGACCCCGATTTGCAGATGACTGGCTGCTAGAACCATGACTGGACTGAATATATCTTGAGACCAATAAAAAAGCCCTAGTCTAGGGTTTGAAATACGACCCGCACAACAACCATGATCCCCAGTTCCAAAGGCCCGGCAGAGACAATCTCAACAGAATGGGGCTTCTGGAAACACAATGAAAAACGCTATCCTAGGTTCCATCCCAGGATCAGTGCCAAGACCAAGACCACCAACCACAGAAGATGAATTAAAATGACACTAAGGGAACAGAACTTTTAGAACCACAAAGAAAGACTTCATCATAAGTCCCACTGCTGGACCTGTGCAGATACTGAGATCTCTAGATACAGAGGTCTTATCTCATCACCCAGGACAGAGCAGAAGTTTTCCAATTACCACGAAAGCACCACCAGTAGAGTAAATGAACCTGAACGGAATCTATAGTTAATCCCGTGACAATATACCCCAAGGGTGGAGAAACCCCATAGCGCTTAAGCCAAGTGAATTCCTTTTCGAATGACCCCAATATTTACTGTGCCAGTGCAGGAGGGGTAAAAAAGGCAAAATGCACAAAACATTTTTTATCTTTTATATATTATTTTTTCTTCATTTATTATTATTATTATTATTATTATTATTTTGTTTTTATTTTTATTTTTATTTACCTATCTACTTTTTGTCGATTTCTTTGTTTTGGTGTGGTTATTGAAGTTGTTGTCCCATTTATATTTATATTGTTTTTTTTTTTTCTTCTTTTCTTTTCTTTCTTTAAGTGCTCTGCCATGTTTTTTAACTCAAGACCATGGCTTTTTTTGTGGTGCCTATCATTATCACTGGAGTGCTCACTGGATATTTGACAATTCTTTTTGTACTGTTGGGTGTTCCACCTTATTTTTTTCCTTCATCTCTCAAACCGACGATGAGAGCCTCTAGAAGGATTCTGCCCATTTTCAGCATATTAGACTTTTACCCCAGTTTACTACTTTTCTTCAAATAAAACCACATAACTTAAACTATGTAGTCCTTCCTCCCAGTTAGAGGGGGAAATAAGGGAGGCACCAAGACCAAGACTTCTAAGTAGTAAGCTAGGTACAGAGGGGACCACATATTCACGCAGCCCCTGGAGTGAGGGAGGAGAATATGGGAGGTAGGACGAACACGGAGGGGTAGGGAGGACAAATCGGTGATGGGAACCCACCTGATTTTATGTAAATATGTACCCATAATATTGTCAACAATATGTAAACCCTACAATCAAAATAAAAATTATATTAAAAAACCTTTAATTTAAGACAGGAAATGTGGCTAAATGGTTGAGTATTTGTATGTGTGAGGTTTGGGCTAGCTCCCTATTATTAAATTTAACTTGTTCTTAAAAACAACTTAAATTAATTTTAAATTTAAAAACTTAATATTAGTTCTATTTATTTTCATTAAATTAAATTTTACAGTGCAAAATGTATGTGATTCATGCAGTAAAGGGACAATTTTTGAAGGTGGCCATTAACTCTTCCACATTTATTTTGTGTTTACTCTGTAGAAGTCACTTTTCAAAATGTTCTATTATTGCACCTTCACTTACAAGCTATCATAATTTTGACAAAGTTAAATAGTAACCTATTATTAAATATTGTTTACCATAGGAAAGTATAACATATTGCATAAATATTTACAATAATTTTACTTTATAGGCTTTCTTTTTTTCATTTTTGGGCCACACCCAATGGTTCAGGGGTTACTCCTGGCTCTGCTATCAGGAATTATTCCTGTTGAGGCTCAAAGGACCATAGGAGATACCAGATATTGAATCTGGGTTGGCAATGCCCTACCTGCTTTACTATTATTGCTCTGGCCCTTTTGTTCCTTTCTAAATAAATAGGCCATGCAGCTTTTAGAGTGCAGCTGATATATGGGTGTGTTGTTTTAGGTCTATTCTGGCTGTGCTTAGTGTCCATACCTGGCTCTGCACTTGGGTAATATGGCACCAGAGACCATATAGGGTGCCAAAGTTTGGCCTTGCACAAAGCAAATACCCAACTTGTTATACTTGTTCCAGTCTCCTTGTAGATATTTTTAAGATTGTTCATGGTTTATCTTCTCATTGTGAACCATTATTTCAGAAAGTACTTTGCATGACAACTTGATGTAAAAAACTAGATGTGCCATATACATTTCATAGTGACAACTTAAAATTAGGTGATTTGGAGACTTATTTTTTGGCTACCACTGATTTTTCTGGGGTTCATAGATTCAACCAGTAGCGATTTCATAACATTGTTAAATTCTCTCACTCTCAATTAGAGTAAGAGACTGTTTGAAGTATTGGGATTACAGTTGCCTTCCTGCAGGACAAGCATAAATATCTACTGCTTATTTAGCTATTTTTCTCATCCTATATTACAGCTGATTAAAGATGCATGTTTTTAAAAAAGACTGGTTTTGCACTGAAAACTTTCATTTCCTCTCATTTGATTTGGATCTATCTCTTTCTCTCTTATTTTATTTTTGCATGTTATAAAATACTGTAATAATATTTTCTCTTCCTTTTCCTTTGGGGACAATGCTTAAGAGTTTTAAAAGAAGGAAAAGGAAGACAGTAGAAATAGGAATAAAAGGTTATGAGCAACTTTATCTTGTGAAATATTCCAAACAGCTTGTAGCTTCCAAAATTAATAGTTTTATATGTTTTTCACCAAATGATAAGATGGACTGGAAGTGGCAGAGAGATTATTTGTGGAGGGTCTTGAGCACTTTGTGGTGGTAATGTGAGGTAACTATATACACCAAAACCAAAACATATATTAAACTGATAAACAACAATAAATTACAGAATAAAAAATAACTATATTCTTAACAAAACTAGAACTGTTTCTTTCTCATTTTAAGTGTTTATTGTTTAATAACATGACTGCTAAATAATACAATAGTATCAGTGATTTTAGTTCTAATGTGATATACTACTTAAGCACCATCAAAGTACCCATACCCTTTCACCACTGAATTTAAAAAAATAATATAGTTCAGCTTACCTAAATATTTGCTTATACTAATGTTGGCATTTTATGGTTTTGTTTGTTTTGCTTTGGTTTTGGGGTTTGGGGATGTTTGGTTTGTTTTTTGGTTGGGGGGTGTTTTTTGTGGGTTTTTTGGGGGGAGTTTGGGTTACACTCAGACACACTCATGGGTTATTCCTGGCAGGCTAGGGGGAACATATGGGATGCCAGGAATTAAATCTGGCCCTTCTTAGGTTGGCCATGTACAAGACAAATGCCATATCTCTGTGCTATAGTTCCTGCCCCTGTAGGGTGTTTTTTTGCTGCCACTGCCTGTCTTGCTTAGCAACTGACTTGTCCTGGGCCACAGTGCACATTGTGTCAGATATGTGTTGCACTCTTTGACTCCCCTCCTTCTTTCTTGTCTCTTGGCTTTTCTCAGCTTAAGGCACGGATCCCCAAACTACAGCCCATGGGCCACTATTGTTCATAGTTTGTTTTTTTTTAAACTTTAGTTTAGCCCTCCAATGGTCTGAAGGACACTGAACTAGCACCTGTTTAAAAAGTTTGAAGACTCCTCCGATTTTACTTCTGTCTTTGCTCAGTGCTCAAGGAACTACTGACATTGCTCATTTACAAGGCACAGTCCCTTAACCTTTGTCTACTTCTCCAGAAAGAACCTCACTGGGTTAAGTCTTTTTTTTTTTTTTTAGGTATTTAAATATTCTTTTTTTTTTAATATGATTTTTATTTTGATCATCGTGGCTTACATATTGTTGACAATATTATTTTAGGTACATATTTACATAAAAGCAAGGGGGATTCCCATCACCAGATTGTCTTTACCTATACCTCCATTTTTGTCCTCCCTCCCATTTCCTCTTCCCTCACCCTCAGGGCGGCTAGAATATGTGGTCCCCTCTGTATCTGACCCACTACCTAATAGTCTTGCACCTGTTTGGTCTTGATGTCTCCCTTATTTCCCCCTCTAACTGGAGGTAGGACTAGTTAGTTCAAGATGCATGGTTTTGTTTGAAAAAGAGAAAAGAAATAAGCTGGGGTAAGAGACTAATATGCCAAAAATGTGCGGAATCCTTCTAGGGGCTCTCATCAACGCTTTGAGAGATCAAGGAGATAAAGGAGGTGAAACACTCCCCCCGTACCAAAAGAAGTGTCAAATATCCAGTGAGGATTCCGGCTATATCGATAAGCACCACAAAAAAACAAGCAAACGAAAAAAAAAAAAAAAAAAAAAAAAACAAAGAAAAAAAAATAAAAACAGAAAAAAAAAAAAAAAAAAGAAACAAAAAAAAACAAAAAAAAAAGAAAACCGCTATGGTCTTGAAATAAGAAACATGGCATAGCACATAAAGAAAGGAAAGAAAAGAAGAGAAAAAAAAAGTATAACTGGGGACAACAATTTCAATAATCACACCCAAACAGAGAAATCTACCAAAGATAGGTAGGTAAATAAAAATAATAATAATAAAAAATGAAGATAAAAAAATAATATATATATAAAAAAAATAACCGAGGTTTTGTACTTTTTTTTATTTTTGTTTTTTTCCCTCCTGCCCTGGCACAGTAAATATTGGGGTCATTCAAAGAGGAATTCACTTGGCCTAAGAAATATGGGGTTTCTCCGTCCTTGGAGTATATTGTCATGGGATCAACTATAGACTCTGCTCAGGATCATTTATTTTCCCGGTGGTGCTTTTGTGGTGTGTGGAAGACTTCTGCCCTGTCCTGTGTGATACAATCAGACCTCTGTGTCTAGAGGTCTCTGTATCTGCACGGATCCTGAGGTGGGACTTATGATGAAGCCAGTCTTTGTGGTTCTTGAGGTTCCGTTCCTTCAGTGTCATTTTAATCCATCTTCTGTGGTTGGAGATCTTGGTCTTTGTGTTGAACCTGGGATGGCGCCAAGGATAGCGTCTTTCTTTGTGCTTCCCGAAGCCCCATTCCGTTACAATTGTCTCTGCCAGACCTTTGGAACTGGGGATCATAAGTATTGTGTAGGTCATAGTTCAAACCCTAAACTAGGGCTTTTTTTATTGGTCCCAAGATATATACAGTCTGGTCATGGTTCTAGCAGCCAGTCATCTATAACTCACGATCTTGGCTTTTGGACCTACCAAAGGGTGACAAGTCTTCTGGTTTTGTCTTGTCATTGGCTGGTAAGGTAGGCTAATCTGTTCTAAGGTCAGATTGTTCACATTTTCCTCATTGTCAGGATATCATGTTAGAGCTGGTCCTTGTTGGTGGCCCCACAGTATTAAGGCTGTCCCGGCTGGGATTTGTTTCTTGTAGCTGTTGTGAGGAACTGTGCCGTTTCTATGTCTGGGGTCCAGGGTTCAAGGCTGGATGAATGGTATCTAATCACCTGAAGTCTAAGTTGATTCCACATGACATATTTTCAGGGTAGGAGATATCCCTGTATTGTAAACAACTATGAGTTCTTATCTCTAGTAGACAAGAGCTCTTTTTTTTTATGTAAGATTTCCCCTTTATTTAGTGTGCCTTTGCAGGGAGAAACGGTTAAGTCTTAATCTAAATCTAAAATCTGAAAAGTCAGGATTGTCAATGCTAAAGAACATGATAAAATGGAAGTCCCAGTACAAGCATTAAAAGCATGTTCCCCTTCTTCCACATATTTATTCATTCTATTCAAACCTTCACCCAATTGGATAGTGCTCTCATACATTGGTGAGGATAATCTTTACATATTCTACCTCAAGCATTTAAATATCCTCCAAATCACATAAAGATACACTTAAGATAATGTTTTACCAGTTATTATCCTTACCCCAGTTAAATTGGCATATCATTAGCCATCAGAGTGGAGGAATACAGCAACCATTCTCTCTGAGAGAGATTCTGATTCATTTACATGACAGGCAGAGACTCAATGACTGGAAATTTGCCATTTGTCTTGGCTGCTCACATCTAAGTCATTTTCCCACTGCAGGCAATTGCTGACCAGAAGCCTCCCTAGACCCACTCCAGACAGAGATAAGAGCTTATCATATTTTCCACAGCAGTTCCTCTTTTCATCTCACAAGATCTCTTGCCCTCAGATTTTACAAATTCCAATATGGCACCAGAAAAAGAAAAGCTAGTTGGATTTACTTGAGCTAGAATTGTAAAAAAATTGAGTATTGAACATAGATATACATGCTATTTAAAGACATTGTAAATCATTTTCAGTCTAGTTTTCATTATCTAATTTATCACTTATCTGTAAGTATATAATTTAAATTATCATAATCTTGATTTAAGAGGAAAACATTACATTTAAAAGATCACACAATTGATTTGCAATAAAAGTAATTTTATCTGCTAATTTTATTTTTTTTGTTTATTTTTCAGCCATGACTGGTGATACTCAGGGGTTACTCCTGGCTATGCACTCAGAAATCACTCCTGGCTTGGAGGACCATATGGGACACTGGGGGATAGAACCGCAGTCTGTCCTAGGCTAGTGCCCTCGAGGCAGATGCCTTACTGCTTGTGCCACTGCTCCAGTCCCTTGTCTGCTAATTTTTTAATCTCTACTTTTTAAACATATATTAAAGATCTGTGTTTTTTTTTTTTTTTTTTTTTTTTTTTTTTTTTTTGCTAGTGCCACCGCTCCGGCCCAACCAACATTATTCATAACAGTAAAAAAAATTTTTTTTTTGTTTTGTTTGTTTGGTTTTTTTTTTTTTTTAACACCACCCATCACCAGTGCAACATTCCCATCACCAATGTCCCAAGTCTCCCTCCTCCCCACCCGACCCCCGCCTGTACTCTAAACAGGTTCTCAATTTCCCTCATACATTCTCATTATTAGGACAGTTCAAAATGTAGTTATTTATCCAACTAAACTCATCACTCTTTGTGATCTGTGTTGTAAGTCTATTATAATAAATGAATAGCCAGATATAGGTCAAACTTATGTATAAACTGTACTCTGAAATCAGGAGTGATCAGTATGTCCACCACTGTTTTATTTTTGGGACTTTTTGGGGGGACGGCATTCAGCAGAACTCAGGGGTTACTCAGAAACCCCTGTGTTCAGAAATTGCTCCTGGCAGGCATGGAGGACCATATGGGATGCTGGGAATTAAACCCAGGTCTGTCCTGAGTTTGCAATGCAAATGCCTTACTGCTATGCTATCTCTCGAGCCCTTCACCACTGTTTTAGTGGAGTACATTTCTTTCACCAGACAGATGTCATTTTATTCTTACAATTTCTATTAGACAGCATGCTCTAGTCGACAGAAATTCTTTGGTTAATTTTAGCTATATTTTTATTTTCAATGTCAGCCCCTAACTGTCCCAACTCCCACATCTGTTCTCCAATTTTACCCTCTAAGGTCAATATATTTCATTATGTTTTCCATAGTTAACACTATACCTGCTCTATTGTCTTGTATAGTCACTTCCCTGTAGAGATGTTCTCTCTTTCTTCAGTTCTGTGTGAAGCCCAAAGGATCTAATTTTCCTAGTGCCAGGACCTCAAACGAGACTTCTTAAATTTTCTCTTCTCATCACTTCCATCCAAGACATGAACATGCATATAAGTAAGCACTGCCAGAAACATCTTAAATTCATTATGCATTTTATTTAGTTAATTATTGATCATTGCTTGTTTGGAAAACTTTTATTGTTATCAAATATGTCAGGACCACCACATTCAGTTTGCACATCACAGTTTAAGAAGTCCTAAACAGAACTTCTATAAATAGCATAGGGAATCATAAAGCAAAAGAAGTAAACGAAAGAAAATGTTTCTTGCAAACTTTTTTCCAATACTAAAAGCATCTGATAAGACAAAGAGCAGGACATTTGTAATGAGCACAACATTTGGAGGTCACAAAGTTGGACTATACTGTTGTTTCTACCATGTGGATAGTATTACCCCAGTGCAAGAGTTCTGACCCTCAGCAGTATTGACATTTTGGTCTCAGTGATTCACTGTTACAGGGACTGGCCTATACAAGTAGGAGGCTTAGCAACATCTGTCCACCAGATGCTAGCAGCTCCCTCCTCTGCCCCAGTTGTGAGATGTAGATGTGTCTTCTGGCATTGCTAGATGTCCCTGGTGGCACCTAATCACACCCAGTTGAGAACTACTGCTTATTAAAATAGTTTTATTTCCTCCTTCATAAATGAAAGAAACGGCAATACCCATATTGTCATGTAGTTCATGGATTACATGAGATTATGCCTTTTTCTAGTATTTTACAGATTATTAACAAATGCATTCATCAGTTTTCCTTTATTTTATCATTTGTTTAGTGTTTTTATAGTTCATCTTATCACAGATAATCATACCCTTCATTAAATACTAATAAATACTAGTAAATAAGGAAAAAAACTGATTCATGTTCTACTGAAAACAGTATCTCATTTGTCATTAACTGAAATAATTCTTCTAATCATAACATGGCATTTGATTTTTTATAAAGCTGTATTTGGTTTTAGAACACTCCAGGACCACCACCACTTCATGTGACAGTCTTTTTTAAACCTGGACAGCATTCCCCCCCTAATCTGCATTAAAATTCAGTGGAAGATGATCTGCTATGGCAAAAAAATAGTCTGGGCAAGCTGCTGATTAGCAAGAGGTTCTAAACAGCAGTGTCTTTGCCAGACAGATGTCAGCAGAATTCAACCTCCACCCCTGTTGCAACTGCACACCGGAGCTGACTTGACTGTGATGCTCTGACACTCTCATTAGTTAAGAATTTATACAAAAACTGTCTGATAATAAACCCATTTTACCCAGAGGTCAATACATTTGGCCCTTCCAAATCAACCCTGGCATCAATCCCAGGACATCATTTCTCTTCTAATAAGTAGCAAGTTTTTTCAATTATTTCCTCTCCCCCAGATCTCACTCTATTTGATGATCTTATTGCCAAATCGTAAAAACCTGAAACTAGGTGAGAAGTGAGAGAGGTTTTCTAAAGAGAGCCCCCACAGCGAAAGGAAAAAATTAGAAAATTAGAGCATTCTCTCATGATTTGTTGAGGCCCAATTTACACTGTTAAACATTGAAGCAGGCAGGCAGACTAATAGGGAAAGCCACCACACCACCCATCCCAATGCAATGAGTCCTTGGGAAATAATAAAACCAACTAGCCCTAAGATTGCCAGGATGCTCCTTGTGGACTTAGGAACTAAGACCTGGAATAAGATATCATACATGTCAACTTATAACAAAGAAAGCACACATATATATCTACAGCTCAAGTACATGTGTCACCCTTGCATATGTGTTGTTCCAACTGCCTTTGCACATGCCTCCTGAATCTCCCCTTTAGAGAGGTATAATTTGGGCTCTTTTTGCTTTTGGAAAAACCATGTTCCCTCTTGAACATCTTATATTATCCTTACATTTATATCTATAACTACTTTGTCCTTAATCTTGAACTCCTCCTTTATCTTTATCTTGAACTTAAACTTTCTCTTTTTCTGTCTTTATCTCTTTTTCTTTATCTCTGTTTTATCTCTTTTTCTCTTTCTCTAAATCTATCTCTTTATCTTCCTCTCTTTCTCTGTCTCTATCTCTTTCTTTTTCTCTTTCTCTATATTTATTTCTATATCATTGGTCCCCTTCCTCAGAACTTTTAAATAAAGCATGTCTACTGCACTGTTTGTTGTTCTCCTGAAATACAAAACTTCTTTTCTGCTAGGAAAGTTGACAACTTGAAAGGACTGGGTAATGTCTAAAACTGACTGACTATCCTGCAAAAGCAATTCTTATCTCCAGCCTGAATTCCTGGCTCCCTGGAGAATCAACTCCACACCAAACAACACATGTGGACTTCTGATGCAGCTTCCCGGTTTTTTCTTGAGGCTGGTAAGGCTGACACGCAGGAGCTCATTGAAGTCTTTCTTCCCAGGTGTTCCTGGGTAGCAGAGGTGGATAGAGAAAATGATAGATTTCTTTTTAAAGGCTACCCTCTTTCTCCTCAACATTTCACATAAGTAAACTGTGGACCCCCACCAGCACATCTATTGACAACATTCTGCTTATATTTATATGTCCCTGCTTTGATTTTACCCTGATACCTCCCTACCAATAATCACCTCTGTTAACTCTACTTACCAATCTCCTTTCAGCCACCATAAAGAAGTTCCCAGGCTAAGCAGGAAATGCTCATTTATGTTAAGGTAAATGGGCTACTCAGATCATAGCTTCATCTGTAAAATCTTGCTTCTGTTCCAGCTAATTTTTATCCCTCCTTGCAAATCTCTCACACTTCTACAAAATCTACAGCCCTTTCTGCAGTGCCACCTATTATCTGGTTTATGAATTTCTCATTCTCATTGCTGTCAAGTAGGAGTCTCCTAGCACCAGCTTCTCTCCAATAACCAGCTCAGTCTTCTTGCCTCTTTATTTCCTACATCTGTTGTAGAAGGACATTGGCAGTGTGCTTCTACAACTCCTGAGGTGGCCTATAATGTTGAAATATCCTGCCCTTGACTAAGAATCATTTGATTGGAATCTGAACTTTCAGAGAATTAGGGATGAAACAGTAGAATTGAATAAGAGAAGAAAATTGTTCATATATTGATAAAAGTCATCCTTTCAAAAGAAGGCTGTCTTAAAGATCTGTCCTTCCTTGCACTTTGATTACTTTTAGTTGCTAACTAAAACGCACCAGAGAATAATGGATATGAGAGAATTTCCAGTTTAATACACATTCACATTTTTTTATACTGCCTATGCCTGGAACAAGATTTTTCCTAAACCATGACTGATTTATATTGGCTATTCAAGTGTCTCTTTTTGCCTCATCACAAACCCGTGGCCCATTAGGAATCATTAGGATGCTATAGACATGGGGATATACATTGCAGTGTAACCTGTCACATTTAGGTTAAGTTTGAGCTCAATTTCAATTATCTAAAATAAATATTTAGAAGGTGTACAAATCCCCTTATGAGGGACTTTTTTATATAAGAAACTAGAGAAATAATATACGTGACATGTTTAGCAAAGTGTATTTATAACTATCTGTAATATCTAATATTTGGGTTAACACAGAAGTTTGACAGAATAAAGCTATGAGGACAGACAATGAAAGAACTGTTTGGATGATTTGCAGGTTAAGGAAAGGATAGGAAAGCTGGTTTTTTTCCCCATCTTCTGTCTTATGGTAAGACAGAAATCACTGCCAACAGTAATCTCTGAGGTCAGGAATTGAAGACATTACAGGTATAGAAATTCAAAAAGAAAAAGAGGATTACCAGGAAACCAGTGAGAAAATGATGAGATATTGCCTCTGCACTGCCTCAGGGATAAAGTAAGCTGTCTAATAAGAGAGCTCATAGGTTATCACTCATTAGCTCTGTGGAATCAACTTCTCCCCAGGTGCTAACCCTCACCAAAGCCCCTTATTCTGTCAGGATATCATGAGTAGATCCATCTCTCAAGGTCAGATTTTTATTTACCAGTTTATACAGAGGATATATAAGGCTAGAATGCCAATGAGTTTTCTTCAGTATAATGGATTTGAACTGGGAGCTAAGCAGGAACTATTTCCTTCAAACTACTTCCTTTGTTGACCAAAAGAGGATGTTGGCAGGAGTTTTGAAGAACCCCATGAAAAAGAAGTAGAATGGCTTTCAAACCTCCACGTGGGTTCAGGAGAGCCAAACGCCAATTCCTTCTAGACACATTGATATTTGAGATGGCAATATATTGACATAGGACATATCACCCCCAAATTTGACTTTTACTTTTTATTTCCAGACCAGGTGTGGACTCTGTAATGAGGACACCAACTTCCTCTGCATAGAATACATATTAGCATTCTGACTTTACATATCCTCATTCCAAACATGTTAATAAGAAACTGAACTGATGTCCTTAGCTTAGGACAGAGTCTGGCAAGATGATTAGCACATAAAGCGCATGAGTATCTATCATGACCTTGAGAATTCTTGACCTGTGTCCTCAAAGTTGGAGCACAGGTGAGCTCAATTACTTATCCATTGTCATGGATTGCCAAATGTTTTAGTTTTTTCTTCATGTGTGTTTTCTTTCCTTGTCTACCTATAATGCAGAGTTGAACTCCATATTTAAGATCAATGAACTACCTCCCACAATGGCATAAGCTACAATCTCTTTGGGGAAAAAATATCTCAGTGTTTCTGCATTTCTGTTCAAATGCCTACCAAATAATGGCTCCTGAGTTCAAGTACACAGAACTAACTTGCTAACTTGCTTATCTTTGAATCTGAGCTGAAAGTGATTTAGACGAATCAAATGTTTTAGTGTACATTGGATCTTTTATTTTTTTTCCCGAAGGGAGAACACAAACACAGTCCCCCACTACCACAAATTATGCAGTCAAGTTTCCCACATTTAAGGAAATTACAGGGTCAGCACATCTGGAGTGTACTGAATGAGTCTCAACCTGAGGAAACCACCTTTGTGATCATGGTAAGTATATACACATTTCATCTTTTTAACAAAGTATCTTGTCAGCAGGAAAAAAAGTACTAAAAACTTAAAAGACTCTCTTTTCTGAGTATTTCTAGAATAGGCCTTACCAAAATATGCTTCTGTGAAGTTTTTTTCAATATTCACACAATTTCCCCATCTCTGAGGTCTTTATTTTTCTTCAGATGAGTTACACATAACTCAATCCTAGGTGTCCTTGTCAGCATAATATTACAATGCCTATCTCTTTTCTGATTTATTATGGTCCACATACTAATAAAAACACAAAAATCAAGATCTTTCCCATCATTGAAATTCTTTTCTTCATTTCCAAATGTTCTACAAAGTAGAGATAAATTTAGCTTTCCGAGCAACCTCTCTGATGAAGCAAATACTCCCATGAAAGCTAACAGACTTTCTCATCTTAGTGTTGAATTAACTCCATCTGTTTTCTTTCTTCTTGCTGTGGTCAGCTGTGCTGAAAGAATTGGTGCTTTAGGAGAACTTAGAAAAGATAAACATTATTTTAGAATTCAGAGGTTTTTGAGAGAAAAGGAATCCAGTTGAGTCATCACTGGAAAAGCCTAGCAGACACAGTCAATATATTCATTCGGGGATCCTAAGGAAAGAAATGTCTGAGGATATATTTTTTTCGATTTTAAACTCAGCAATTACAAGAAGTTCAATAAACAATTTTGACTCAGAACTAGCATCTTTCAAACTCTCAGATCTTTGTTACACAAATAAGAGAGCAAACGTCAAATGCCAAATATCTGAATAGCTCACTCCACAGTTATGAGATAGATAGCTCATTACATGTCATTTGAAAGGTTTTAGCACATATGTACAGTGGTGAGAGATCTTGAAAATTTCAAAATAGCAAACTTCATGAAGCCATTATTGAAAAATATAAGCATCACTCCATTTATTATTGTTGTTACTTTGAATACAACCTCCAAATTACTTGTAGAGTGGAAAGTTTTCCCCTTTGTCAGAACTTCAAATGTTGGAGTTTATCTGATTCTTCAAACTAGCATTTTTGGCTTGGGATGAGCCAAGAATTATTGGAATAAAAATGAAATAGTGGAGATAACCATATTTTATAAAATTCTACTTTCAAGCAAACTTTATGAGGCATTTATATTGTATAGAAACTTGGAAATAGCCTGAAGGCTTTCTTTGACCAGCTGTATATTCTATCTGTAAATGTCCTCAGAGTGAAAAGATTCCCTCAGTAGAGGCACCTGCAGGATATGCAACGATTCATTTTTTACTCTGAATATCTGTTCTGTGGAAGCATCAGCTATACTGGCTCATCATTTACATTCACAATGGACATCTGGAGCCAGCAAAAGGAAACATTAGACTTGTTTGTGCTGTCAAATTAAAAAGGAAAAAGAGAATAGTTTAAAGTTCTGAGAGTGCTGTAACATTTAATTATGCTTTCTACCGAAGCCCAATCAAAAATATGCTTCTGCAGGAAAATGGGCAATAAGAAAAAATATGCTTGGCTATTCATGATGGTGCTAGGTCAACCCCACAACTCACAGCTTAGATAAAACAGACATGGCAGATTATATGGTCCCTCCTCTGCAGAAAGCAGAGAGTCTACTATAATCTTCAGCTTGACTTTGTTTCTTTCACAATCCCGTGAGATGTTATTATTACCCCTCTCATGAAAATCATTAAGTCAATTTACTAGGTTTAAGCTAATTGGATTTGCAAGGTCAATACGATGCTAATGTTATATTCATATTATTCTCATGTGAGGTTTGGCCTATTATAGAACTTTTGTATGTGGGCATTTTAGCAATTTTTAAAACCATTCTCATATAAAAAGACCTTTTACACACATATTCACAAACATGCAAAAACAGATATAAATAAAATATTAATAACTGGCTGCTTCCTATCAATTCATGTAGACTATTCCTAGTGAAATTTTCCCTCTTCTAGATCCAAATCATCTATCTTCAGTTGGCAGTTGGTGATATTGGTGACAATAGTTATTTTTCTAGTGTATCAAGTCATTGCTGAAAGATTTATTAAGCATCTACTGTGTTAACTCTACCAAAGAACACGGGAAATTCAAAATGGACTTACGACCTGTCTACAAAGAATATAATACATCAAGTAAGATAATGACTTTTAAATCACTTGCATTTCACAGAGAAATTTTGTGCAAAGTGGATTGTATGTTAGTGATAACACTTCTTCAATTCTCACATACACACACTAGCATCTCTCTCCCTGTCTCTTCTCCCCATCCCTCCCATCCCTTCCTCTCCTTTCAATTCCTCCCCTCTTCTCCCTTCTTTTTCCTTCTTTTCCCCTCCTCTATCTTCTCTCTTATTCTTTCTTTTTCCCTCTTTTAGACATAGTCACTTAATATTTGTATTCAATTGTGTAATACAAGAAATAGTGCTTTTGAAGAAAATACATTTTATGCATAAAGTAAAACTTAAAACTCAGATTTTAGAAGCTATAACATAGATACATATTTTGATGATGTAAAAATTTGTCATACAATGATGACCTTTTTTGTTACTTATATTAAACTTTTTTTTTTTTTTTTTTTTTTTTTTTTTAAGTGCTTATTAATCATCATTAGTTTTTTATTACATTTATAGAAACTGCTAGTTTTTCATTACATTTATAGAAACTGAAATAATCTCTATTGGGTCCTGAGTGATAGTGCAGGGATAGGGTGATTGCCTTGCATGAGGCTGACATGGTTTTGATCCCTGGCATTCCATAAAGCTCCCTGAGCCCACCAGGAGTGATTTCTAAATGCAGAACCAAACGTTACCCTGTGCTCTGCTGGTTCTGGTTCAAAATCAAACAAGTAAATAAACAAGATCTCTATTATAAGCAGTTGACTATTGTCTTCAAACTCTCCTCTTTATGTTACTACCATCACTAGAGATTTCAGATGTGATTTTGTTTGTTTGAGGCCACACACAGTGTTGTTTAGGGGTCACTTTCAGTGGTACTCAAACAATATATACTATACTATATAATATATATATATATAATATATAATATATAATATATACAATATACTATATAGTACCTGTGATTAAATCCAGAGGTCTTACATGTAATACAAGCACTCTAGCCCTATCTTTCTGGTCTCTACACATGACAAAAATGTGTTATCATTTTGAATCATAGTAGCAAATCACAGGATTTTAAGACTTTCTGAAGTGAGATTCTTGGAAATCACTGGGCCCAGAGTTTAAATGTCTCCTCCTTTTGTTAGCTAGCAGGGTGGGAAATATTATTCTATAAGTAAAATTGAAGTAATGAAAATTAATTTATAGATCAATCATCAGGATTTAGTATACAGCTTAATAAAAACAAATTATAGAAACAAATAGAGATATAGGATTTAATACGTTTTGAAAAAGAGCAGTCATTCCTCTTTTCATTCTCTTCTAGGCAAAACAGAAACTGTTAAATCTGCACTTGGAGCCCCCGGAAGCTTCCTTCATCTTCCAAACTCTGTCTCCCTTGAATCATCAAAGTGAAACCCCCCTCATTCAAACACACTGGATGTGAAGGGTTGTTGACAATTTGAAGTGTGGTCACTTGGGGATGGGGAGGTGGGGTGGAGGGGATGGTGGTGATCATTGAAACATGTGTTTATGCCATTACTGCAAACTAAGATGGCTATAGGGACCAGGAAGGAAACTTCAACTAGTAATGTGGACTGGAAGCTCACTTCTTTTTTTTTTTTTTTATGTTTTTTTTTTTTTTTTTTTTTTTTTTTTTTTTTTTTTTCTCTTTATTTGGATATCTTGATTACATAAATGATTGTGATAAGGTTTCAGTCCTATAAAGATCACCCCTCTTCACCAGTGCAACATTCCCGCCACCAAAGTCCCAAATCTCCCTCCATCCCACCCCACCCCCACCTGTACTCCAGACAGGCTTTCCAGTTCCCTCATTCATTCACTTGATTATGGTAGTTCTCAGTGTAGTTATTTCTATAACTGTGCTCATCACTCTTGTGGTGAGCTTCATGGAGTGAGCTGGTGTTCCAGCTCTCCTCTAATTGTCTCTGAGGATTGTTACAAAAATGACTTTTATTTTTCTTAAGACCCATAGATGAGTGAGACTATTCTGCGTCTCTCTCTCTCCCTCTGACTTATTTCACTGAGCATGATAGATTCCATGTACATCCATGTATAGGAAAATTTCATGACTTCATCTCTCCTGGCGGCTGCATAATATTCCATTGTGTATATGTACCATAATTTCTTTAGCCATTCGTCTGTTGAAGGGCATCTTGGTTGTTTCCAGAGCCTGGCTATTGTGAATAGTGCTGCAATAAATATAGGTGTGAGGAAGGGGTTTTTGTATTGTATTCTTGTGCTCCTAGGGTATATCCCTAGGAGTGGAATAGCTGGGTCGAATGGGAGCTCAATTTCCAGTTTTTGAAGAAACCTCCATATCGCTTTCCATAGAGGCTGTACTAGACGGCATTCCCACCAGCAGTGGATAAGAGTTCCTTTCTCTCCACATCCCCGCCAGCACTGATTGTTCTCATTCTTTGTGATGTGCGCCAATCTCTGTGGTGTGAGGTGGTATCTCATCGTTGTTTTGATTTGCATCTCTCTGATGATTAGTGACGAGGAGCATTTTTTCATGTGTCTTTTGGCCATTTGTATTTCTTTTTTATCAAAGTGTCTGTTCATTTCTTTTCCCCATTTTTTGATGGGATTAGATGTTTTTTTTTTGTAAAGTTCTGTCAGTGCCCTGTATATTTTGGATATTAGCCCCTTATCTGAAGGATGTTGGGTGAATAGTTTCTCCCACTCAGTGGGTGACTCTTGTATCCTGGGCACTATTTCTTTTGAGGTGCAGAAGCTTTTCAGTTTAATGTATTCCCATCTGTTAATCTCTGCTTCCACTTGTTTGGAAAGTGCAGTTTCCTCCTTGAAGATACCTTTAGTCTCAATGTCATGGAGTGTTTTACCGACATGTTGTTCTATATACCTTATGGTATCTGGTCTGATATCAAGGTCTTTAATCCATTTGGATTTTACCTTCGTACATGATGTTAACTGGGGGTCTATGTTCGCTTTTTTGCAAGTCACTAACCAGTTCTGCCAGCACCACTTGTTGAAGAGATTTTCTCTGCTCCACTTAGGATTTCTTGCTCCTTTGTCAAAAATTAGGTAATTGTATGCCTGGGGAATGTTCTCTGAGAACTCAAGCCTATTCCACTGATCTGAGGGTCTGTCTTTATTCCAATACCATGCTGTTTTAATAACTATTGCTTTGTAGTACAGTTTAAAGTTGGGGAAAGTAATGCCTCCCATTTTCCTTTTCCCTAGGAGTGCTTTAGCTATTCGAGGATGTTTATTGTTCCAGATGAACTTCATAAGTGTTTGATCCACTTCTTTGAAGAATGTCATGGGTATTTTTAAGGGGATCGCATTAAATCTGTATAATGCTTTGGGGAGTATTGCCATTTTAATGATGTTAATCCTGCCAAGCCATGAGCAGGGTAAGTGTTTCCATTTCCGTGTGTCCTCTCTTATTTCTTGGAGCAGGGCTTTATAGTTTTCTTTGTATAGGTCCTTCACGTCTTTGGTCAAGTTGACTCCAAGATATTTGAGTTTGTGTGGCACTATTGTGAATGGGATTGCTTTCCTGACTTCCATCTCCTCCTTATTATTATTGGTGTATAAAAAGGCCATTGATTTCTGTAGGTTGATTTTGTAGCCTGCCACCTTGCTATATGAATCTATTATTTCTAGAAGCTTTTTGGTGGAGTCTTTAGGGTTTTCTAAGTAGAGTATCATATCATCTGCAAACAATGAGAGTTTGACTTCTTCCTTTCCTATCTGAATTCCCTTGATATCTTTTTCTTGCCTGATCGCTATAGCAAGAACTTCCAGTACTATATTGAAGAGGAGTGGTGAGAGAGGACAGCCTTGTCTTGTACCCGAATTTAGAGGAAAGGCTTTTAGTTTTTCTCCATTGAGGATAATATTTGCCATTGGCTTGTGGTAGATGGCTTCAACTAGATTGAGAAAGGTTCCTTCCATTCCCATCTTGCTGAGAGTTTTGATCAAGAATGGGTGTTGGACCTTATCAAATGCTTTCTCTGCATCTATTGATATGATCATGTGATTTTTATTTTTCTTGTTGTTGATGTTGTGTATGATGTTAATAGATTTACGGATGTTAAACCATCCTTGCATTCCTGGGATGAAGCCTACTTGGTCGTAGTGTATGATCTTCTTGATGATGCATTGGATCCTATTTGCCAGGATTTTGTTGAAGATCTTTGCATCAGCATTCATCAGGGATATTGGTCTGTAATTTTCTTTTTTGGCAGCATCTCTGTCTGGTTTTGGTATCAAGGTAATGTTGGCTTCATAAAAGCTGTTTGGGAGAGTTCCCTTTTTTTCAATTTCATGGAAGAGTCTGGCTAGGATTGGTAGTAGCTCCTCTTGAAAGATTTGAAAAAATTCATTAGGAAAACCATCTGGGCCTGGGCTTTTCTTTTTTGGTAGATGTTTGATTACAGTTTCAATTTCCTCAGTAGTGATGGCAGTGTTTAGATATGCTACATCCTCCTTACTTAAATGTGGAAGGTTATAAGTGTCCAAGAATTTTTCCATTTCTTCTAGGTTCTCATGTTTTGTAGCATAAAGTTTCTCAAAGTAGCCTCTGATTATCCTTTGGATCTCTGCAATTTCTGTTGTGATCTCCCCCTTTTCATTTCTGATACGGGTTATCAGATTTCTCTCTCTCTCTTTCTTTGTGAGTTTTGCCAATGGTCTATCAATCTTGTTTATTTTTTCAAAGAACCAGCTTCTGCTTTCGTTGATCTTTCGGATTGCTTTTTGGTTTTCCACTTCATTGAGTTCCGCTTTCAGCTTTATTATTTCCTTCTGTCTCCCTATTTTTGGTTCATTCTGTTGGTCATTTTCTAATTGTTTAAGCTGCGCCATTAAGTTATTCAGGTATGCTCCTTCTTCCTTCCTGATGTGTGCTTGTAGAGCTATAAATTTTCCTCTCAGGACTGCTTTTGCTGTGTCCCATAGATTCTGGCAGTTTGTGTCTTCATTATCATTTGTTTCCAGGAAAGTTTTGATTTCCTTTTTGATTTCATCTCGGACCCACTGGTTGTTCAGTAGCAGGGTGTTTAATTTCCAATTGTTAAAGTTTTTCTTCTGTGTGGCTTTGTAGTTCACATCTAATTTCAGAGCCTTGTGGTCAGCAAAGGTAGCCTGCAAGATCTCTATCCTCTTGATTTTATGGAGGTATGTTTTATGTGTCAGCATGTAGTCTATTCTGGAGAATGACCCATGTACATTGGAAAAGAATGTGTATCCAGGTTTTTTGGGATGGAGTGTCCTGTATATATCTACTAGTCCTCTTTCTTCCATAACACTTTTCAGGGCTAGTATGTTTTTGTTGGGTTTCAGTCTGGTTGACCTATCAAGTGTTGATAGGGCTGTGTTGAAGTCTCCCACAATGATTGTGTTATTATTGATTTCTTCTTTCAGATTTGTCAGTAATTGTATTAGATAATTTGCTGGTCTCTCATTGGGTGCATATATGTTTAATAGTCTGATTTCTTCCTGTCGCACATATCCCTTGATTAGTACATAGTGTCCATCTTTGTCCCTTACCACTTTTCTGAGTATAAAGTTGGTGTCATCTGATATTAATATGGCCACCCCAGCTTTTTTCAGGGTGTTGTTTGCTTGGATAATTTTCTTCCAACCTTTGATTTTGAGTCTATGTTTGTTCTGACTATTCAGATGTGTTTCTTGTAGGCAGCAGAAGGTTGGATTCATCTTTTTGACCCATTTTGCCACTCTGTGTCTTTTAATTGGTGAATTTAGTCCATTGACATTGAGGGAGATGATTGTCATAGGATTTAATGTCATCTTTGTAGATAAGTTTGCTGTGTTTGTTGGTCTCTCTTGTCTTAGAGTAGACCTGTCAGTTTTTCCTTTAAGGCTGGTTTATCTTCTGTGAAGTTTCTGAGCTGTTGTTTATCCGTGAAGCTGTGTATTCTTCCTCCAAACCTGAATGTGAGTCGGGCTGGGTGCAGTATTCTTGGGGAGGCATTCATTTCATTCAATCTTGTCACAATATCCAACCACTGTCTTCTGGCCTTGAGAGTTTCTTGTGACATGTCTGCTGTAAGTCTTAGGGATGCTCCTTTGAATGTAATTTCCCTTTTTGATCTTGCTGCTTTCAGTATTCTATCCCTATCTATGGGATTTGTCATTGTAACGAGGATGTGTCTTGGGGTGTTTTTCTTTGGGTCTCTTTTAGCTGGTATTCTTCGGGCATGCAGTATTTGATTGCATGTAGGCTTTAACTCTGGGAGTATCTCTTTGATGATGTCTTTGACAGTTGATTCTTCTTGGAGATCTCCTTCCTGGGTTTCTGGGACTCCAATGATTCTTATGTTGTTTCTGTTGAGTTTATCAAAGACTTCTATTTTCATCTCTTCGCATGCCTTGAGTACATTTTCCATTGCCTGTTCGTTTGTCTTAATGTTCTTTTCCAATTTCTTCTGTTGTGTTGAGCTTTTCTGCATCTCATCTTCCAGTACTCCGATTCTCTCCTCAGCTGCTGATACCCTGTTGGCGAGGCTATCCATTGTGGTTTTCAGTTGAGCAACCGTATTTTTCAGATCTGTTATTTCAGTTTGGAGTTTTCTGATTTCTGTTTTTGTGTTCTCTTCAGATCGATCTATGCTCTTTTTGAGGTCTACAAACATATTCCATATTTCTACTCTAAACTCCTTATCTGAAAGGTTAATCAGGTGGTTGTAATTTATTAGATCAACCGAGCTTTCGTCTTCATTCTCTATGGATGGTGTTTGCCTGCGAGTTTTCCCCATTGTCACGCTTGTAGTGTGGTTTTTCCTGCGTGTTGTGGTGGGGTTCATTGATTAGGAAGAGTTCGCGGCTGCAAAGGGAAGCGAAGCGGCTGAGCGCTTCTGTTGCCTCTAGTTGCAAGTCCTCAGAGTGAACAAAGGCAGGGCAAGGTAGAGCGATCCCGCAGCCCCAGAATGCAGCTGCTCACCAGCTTCAAAATGCAGTTTTTTAGGGGTGCACTCCCTAGGCCCCTGAGGAAACCTTCGGAAGTTCAGAAGCACAGTTTCAGGCAGACAGAGATAGGAGTTTTCCCCGAAGTCCTCAGAGTAAACAAAGGCAGTGCAGGGCAAAGCGATTCCGTGGCCCCACAATGCAGGCACTCACCAGCTTCAGAATGCAGTGTTTTTGGGGGTGCGCTCCCTAGGCCCCTGAGGAAACCTTCGGAAGTTCAGAAGCACAGTTTCAGGCAGACAGAGATAGGAGTTTTCCCCGAAGTCCTCAGAGTGAACAAAGGCAGGGCAGGGCAAAGCGATTCCGCGGCCCCACAATGCAGGCACTCACCAGCTTCAGAATGCAGTGTTTTTGGGGGTGCGCTCCCTAGGCCCCTGAGGAAACCTTCGGAAGTTCAGAAGCACAGTTTCAGGCAGACAGAGATAGGAGTTTTCCCCGAAGTCCTCAGAGTGAACAAAGGCAGGGCAGGGCAAAGCGATTCCGCGGCCCCACCTATATTAAACTTTTTAAAGTGTTGTTATTCAAAAGGACTTAAGCACAAAATTCTTTGCAGCATTTAGAACAATAACTAAGATATACAATAAACCTTGGTGTCCAACAAAAGATGAGTGGATTATGAAGGTATAGTTTATATATGCACACAAAGGAAAACTATGCGTGCAGCTGCAGGGAGAAATGAAATCATAAAATTTGTTGCAACTTGAATTAAACTGCAGACTAACATGTTATGTGAACTCAGAAGAGAGACAAATGTGAGATATCACTTTTCTGTGGTATATAAAATAACTGAATGAGGGTATGCAAATTACTAAAGAGGAGATAGCTAGATTGATCTTGACCCTATAGCACAGAAAGAAAAGAAATTTATGGGAAGAGTTAAAAGAGATGGATGAGTAGTAATAAGGGTCAGGTGTCAAGAGACTTGGGTACATTGGAGGTATGCAGAAGTTGTATAGCCATATATACAAACAACAAAGTCAAGAACAGTGTAAGCATGCATTTCAAATATTAAAATGTGCTTGTTCTGGATGCAGGTTGGGGAATGGAAGAGAAACCTGGAAACACTGATGTATAGAAGTTGACAGTGGTGGCAGGATAGTGCAAGAATATTGTGTGTCTAAAACTCAACTATAAATAGCTTTTTAAATAGTGGTGCCTAAATAAAAAAAATACCAGTGTTTTTATAGTTTTTGTGATGTAATATTTATTTTATATTCCCTTGTTGTTGCTTCCTTGATAACCAAAAGGTCAGACACACTTGGAAGCTATGCTCACAAACATTCTTTGTGGTGTACTAAAGATCGCACATTTGGTGCGGTGTCCAGGACTCCAAAAAGCTGAGCTTAAGGATTGATTGTACTTCATCATGTAAGGTGGTGCTAGCCACGAAACTACAATTGTGGCCTCTTGGACTTCCCAGTTCCTATGATAGCACGTAGACCCAGCACAGCAGTGTTTTGTTCTGATTTTCTTCCAAATAACCTACACAGTGAGTGACTGTACATCAGTTTGTATTTAAATATAAACTTTTAAAGTATTGAAATAATTCTGAAATTCAGGACTTGGAATATTTTTGCTTTAATATTTGTACAGCCACAATAATTCATGTCAACTGTTAGTAGCTCTGAGGCACAACTTACTTTTATTTAGAAAATGATGTGGGGTTGGCATTATCTTCAGGCTTCAAATTGTGTTTTTTCTTTATATAATTTTTGGGATAAACTAATATCTATTACTCATCTTTTTAACGTATAAAACTTTGTATCTGGTTATTAATTTTTTCCTTAGATTTGTGGAGATAGTAAGATATTTTTTTTTGCTAAGGCCTATGATGCTCATGGCTAAGTGGTTGAAGGTGCCTACTTGTGTTGGATTTAGCAAGTATAAGAAAATGCTCTCAGCTTTGAATTTCAGAACCGTTTTAATCAAGAACAAAGTTGGTACCAGGGCTGGTTTCTCTCTTCTCCTTGGCTCCACACTATACTGTCCACTGTTTTGGGACCCCTCGTTAGCCTCTTGCTGCTCCTTTCCCTTGGCCCATGGGCTCTCCGCAAACTCACGGACCTTGTTAAAAATCTGGCAGATGATAAGGGAAAAAACCTCTGTTCAGGTTCACTGCCAACTAGCCCCACGTGATTCCTGTGAAAACTTGGCTATAGTCACCAAGCCGCCCTTCCAGCCACTAAGTTTCCAGGAGATTGAGCGCATCGCTAACAAACGGAGCTCGCTCCGGTCTTTGTGCTCTCGGCTGTGGAGATGCCTACGACGGAATTAGTAGGGTCCCAGTTAGGGCATGGCCCCAAAAGGCTACGGCGTATAATTCGGACCTCCGTGCACACCCATCGCGTCCGTAGTCATCATTTTAAATGCGGCTGATGGCCATGTCCGACCTGGTCAAACCCTACAGCCTAAGACAGGGTCTTCCACCCGCTCACGACTTTCCTTCTTTTATTAGAAGAGAAAGGGGGAGATGTTGGAGACAGTGCCCTGTCAGAGATCAATTTTTCTGTCTTCTGTCTTTATGCAGCTTTTTTCATCTAAAAGCTGCCTACGTGCAGTTTCTGCTGTGCGTCCTTGAGCTAACAGGAAAGGTATTTTGCAGCTGCAGGATATTCTCTTTGAAGCCCCGGAGAGAAAGTAAACACCCCGATACCATTCCCAGATTTAGGCTACTCCCTTTAACTTCATTCCGGAGTTAATGACTATGCAACAGAACTTGCCCCATCACAAACTGCTGATAGTTCCGCTGCAGACCCCACTTTAGGGTCATAGGGCAATCCCTTGAAAGTTGCTGACTTGGGAATGATTGTAAAATTGTCACTCCTTCTCCCTCCCCTCTGGAAGACGATTTACTGCCTTTGTCTCATGGCTTTCGCGCCAAAATGTATGATTGACACCGTCTTTTTACCTGCCCATTTCTCCTCCTCTATATAAGAGATGCTGGACCCCAATAAAGATTGCCTTAGACCGGTTATATCGCCTAAGGTCATTATTACTAACCTCTCTCAGATTTTTTACAGGTGTGGTTATTCTTCTAACCCAGCCAAATAAAGGTGTGGACGTCCGAGAGCCTCCCAGCCGATTCCCGCTGGCCGGGCCCCCCCCCCGGGAGGCTTACAGGACCCCGCATTTCAGCACCCATTTTATCACAGCTATCCAGCCTTTCAGGCTGATGCAGTTATCCACCCACTAGCACCTGGATGTTTGCCACCCAGAAAGTTCAAACAGATGTCCTAGGAGGAAAAATAATTTAACAGGCATTTTTTATCATAATAATGATTTCTTTATTTCCATATGCAATCATCAAATGGCTATATGCATAAAATATAAATTCCACTTATTCATTCCTTTCCTATGTCATGTTATTAGCAACATATAAAAAGCAATTATACAGCGGAAACTGCCTCTCATGTATTGTTCAGTGGTGCTCAACCTTTAATACACATCAGTATGGCCTGAAAAACTAATTGAGCCCTGACCCTAGACTTTATAAGGGAAGTCTGGGTTGAAAACTGAGAATAGTATTTCCAATGAGTTTTTGGGTGATAGTGATACTGTTGATTTGGGCAAAAGGCTCTATAAAACATAGAGTTTCTCTAACTTTTTGTTTTGTTTTATTATGACTTTTATTGAGACCAATGTGAATTACAAGTCTTTCACAATTATATTTATGGTACATGTGACAGTCAATTAGGGCCATACCCAACAAAATTGTTGACTTCCCTCTGCTACTGTTCCCAGCATGCATCCATTACTTCCATCCTTAGCTCCCTGGACAGCTAGTGTAACAGGTCCCTTTTGTGTGTAGCTTGTTGTAGTTTGGGTTTCTTGATTCCATTGTCATTGACTTGGGGTTGGGTATTTTTAGGGCTGATCATCTAACAGTCAGCATAAGTCCTAAAAACATCTCAATAATTCATTTTAAAAGTTTAAGTCAAGGTATTATTCAATTCAAGGTCAGAGTTCTCTGGTGCTCCCTTGTTCAATCTAGTATGCCAGTAGACCAGCATGCTTCTGTGAAGGAATATTTATTGAGAAAATTAATAAGTTTCTTACTGTTTACTAATTGCTGCTATCTCAAGCTGGCTTCATGCACCCTAGATTTGACAGATAAAGAAAGCTGACACTGCATCTTCGGTTTGGGTTTCTTTGGAGTCTGGACTCAAAATTCATCTAACAATAGATCCTAGGGTCAGGGAGATGCTTCTTCCATGATTATGACTATTCTCTGTTTCTCTGGCAGACTCAGATTAGCAGCATGGAAAATGCTTACCTTCTCTGAGGGTTTCCTTGGGAAGTTTTTAAAAACAGTTCCAAAATAGCACACTCACTTTATAGAGATAAGTGAGCATTTCTTACCTAAATAAAAATGGGGATATTCCAAATTCCCCAAATTATTTCTCTGTGCCCAGACAGTTTACTACAGGTCACCTTCCTTAGTTGTCTATACCCCCAATGACTGAAAAGACATCAAGCCCACTGATTTTTTCTATTGAGATCTGTTGACCTGAAAGTAATATCTTCCTCGTATCTCCATAAGAGGATGGCACAAGAGTGTAAAAAAAAAAAAACATTTTTGTTATTGTTTAAGAATGTCTATAAAAAGTGGGGCTGGAGCAGTGGAACGGAGTAGTAAGGCATCTGCCTTGCCGGCGCTAGCCTACGAAGGACTGTTGTTCAATCTACCCATGTCCCATATGGTCCCCCAAGCCAGGAGCGATTTCTGAGTGCATAGCCAGGAGTAATCCCTGAGCATCACCGGGTATGGCAAAAAAAAAAAAAAAGAATGAACAAAAAACAAAAAATGTGTAAAAAACAGTGTCTATAAAAATAATCACTTTATACAAAACAAAAGGTAAAATGTATTTATTATTATTATTATTATTATTATTATTATTATTATGACATCATTCTTTAGGGGCTAGAGAGATGGCACAGCAGCAGGGGATTTGCCTTGCACAAGGCTGACGTGGGACAGACCCAGGTTCGATTTTTAGAATCCCATGTGATCCTCCTAGCTTGCTAAGAGCAATTTCTGAGAACAGAGCCAGGAGTATCCCCAGAGTGCTACCGAGTGAGGTCCAAACCCCCCCCCCCAAGTAAATAAGGCACTAGGATTTAGTTATGCATAGTTGAGTTTCAGACAAACAATGATTTAACTTCAATCCCACCACCAATGTCAACTTCCCATCAACCTCCCCAGGTTCTCTCCCATCACCTAGACTTGCCTCCTGCACAGGTACATCTTTAAGACTGGTTGTTGTAATATCTAAAATGAAAATAAATTCCAGGTGATCTTAAAAAATTGCTACCTTCACTTAGTTTATAATTTTAAGCATTTTGAGGTAACAATTAACCTGCTAAAATTATTTATGCTGCTATTCATTTCTAATATAAGTTTTCTACTCTGGGATAGTACTTTAGATATTATCAATAGATGTTACTCATAAATAATGGCATTATTCAAGTGAGAAAAAAACTGGAATTATGGGGAGGATAATGAAATTGAGTAGTAATAATAAACATGATTTTGAAGGAAGACTAATGCCGCAATTTAGGTATTTTGAATCAATGCCTCTGAGAAGTTAGAAGTGATCAGGAAATGAGTGTGAGTGGATTATCCTAATCATCCCACCTGGATTGTTCACAAAACTATGCGGTAGATCACTTGCTCATGACGAATGTTTTCATAAATTGCTTATTAAGGTTAGTTGTGTTCAGCTGACTGCCTGCTCTACTTTATTTCTTTCAAAAACCTTTGCAAGAGCTAAGAGCCCCTTAAAAGGGAAAACAACAAAATTGTGTTAGACAAGTCTCTATAGTTAACACTATCCTAGTAGATATGAACGAAGGCATAATCTGTAAATAATTTAATCATTTACTTTATAGTTTAAGAGAAAATCCCTTATACTGTCATATTCCAATTTTTCTCTTTATTTAAATATATCTCATTTTAAAAATAATCTTTCATATCAAATTACTCATTAGTCATGCACATATTACTTAAAATGCATGCATAAGCAAATCAAAAGTTTGAAACTTATTTTAATAAAAGACATTTGGATTCATAGAAAATAATATTTTCATAAAGTGTATTCTAGAAACTTAAGTATTCTATTTTATGATGGTGACAATCAGTCTCAAAACAAATACTAAGATATCAAAATATTTCATTTATTTGGATAGAATATGTTAGCATATCAAAAGATACAAAAAATCAGATATGCATGTAACAAGTAAAAACTATCACAATTCAGAATTTTAACATTTTTACAAGGTATGGTTATCAATGAAATGCAAAATGACTATGAATGTTATACTGAAACTAAACTCCACCTATCATCTCTGGTTTTTCTCTATTAAAAGAAGTTTTGTTACTATCTATTTTACAAAAACTAAGTGCTGATCATGTTTTTTTCCTGCCCCATGTTTTTCTTTTAGATTTTTCTACCTTGCTCCTTGATTTCCCTTTATCTTAAATATTCTAATTATATGCCAGTTGTCACAAATTAAAATCTTGAGAAACTACCACTGGGGCAAAGGAACTGTTTGATTTATTGAAATTCATTTCACTATGGAAGTTTTTCTAACAGATGTATTTAAATATAGCTTTAACCTAATTTTTGAATCTTCCCTTTCTACAAATTATATTCAATATTTTTTATTTTATAATTTTTATTTTGATCATAGTGGCTTACATATTGTTGACAATAATATTTTAGGTACATATTAACATAATATCAGGGGGATTCCCATCACCGAATTATCCTCCCTACACCTCTGTTCTCATCCTACCTCCCATATCCTCCTCCCTCACCCCCAGGGCTGCTAGTATATCTGGTCCCCTCTGAGGCTAGCTTACTATTTAGTGGTCCTACACCTGTTTTGGTCTTGGTACCTCCCTTGTTTCCTCCTCTAATTGGGAGGCGGTACTAGATAGTTCAAGTTATGTGGTTTTCTTTGAAGAAGAGAAAAATGATAAACTCGGGTAAAAATCAAATATGCCAAAAATGGGCAGAGTACTTCTAGAGGCTCTCATTATTGGTTTGAGAGACAAAGGGGAGAAAGGTGAAACACCCAACAGTACACAAAGACGAGTCAAATAAAATATCACGTGAGCACTCCAACAATAAAGATAAGCACCACATAAAAGCCATGGTCTTGAGATAAAAAGCATGGCAGAGCACCTAAAGAAAGAAAAGAAGAAAAAAATAAACAAATAAATATAAATGAGACAACTTCAATGACCATACCAAAATTAAGAAATTGACAAAACCTAGATAGATTAAAAAAAAGAAAAGAAAAAAAAAAGAAAAAATCGTTTTGCGCTTTTTTTTCTTTTTTTTTTCTTTCCCTCTCCTGCACAGGCACAGTAAATATTGGGGTCATTCAGAAAGGAATTATCTTGGCCTAAGAGATACAGGATTTCTCCACCCTTGGAGTATATTGTCATGGGATTAACTATAGGTTAGGTTCATTTACTCTCCCGTCGGTGCTTTCGTGGTGTTTGGAAGACTTCTGCTCCGTCCTGGGTGATAAAATCAGATCTCTGTATCTAGATATCTTGGTATCTGCACAGGTCAAGTGGTGGAAATTATGATGAAGCCTTTCTTTGTGGTTTTAGAAGATCTATTCCCGCAGTGTCATTTTAATCTGTCTTCTGTGGTTGGTGGTCTTGGTCTTTGCACTGATCCTAGGATGGAGCCTAGGATAGTGTCTTTTGTTATGTTTCCAGAAGACCCAATCCATTGCAATTGTCTCAGATGTTGGAACTAGAGATCATGGTTGTTGTGCAGGTCATAGCTCAAATCCTAGACTAGTTTTTTTTTTTTGGTCACTGGATACATACAGTCCGGTCATGGTTCTATCAGTCAGTCATCTGTAAAATATGATCTTGGCTTTTGGAGAGACCAAAGGGTGATAAGTCTTTTGATTTTGTCTTATTGTCAGCTGGACGAGTAGGATAACCTGCTCTTAGGTCAAGTTCTTCCCAATTTCCTTGTTGTCAGGATATCATATTAGAGCTGGCACTTGTTGGTGTCTGAGCAGTATTAAGGATGTCCCAGATTGTATTTGTTTCCTGTAGCTATCGTGAAGAACTGTGTCATTTCTATGTCTGGGATCCAGGGTTCAAGGCTGACGATCGTGTCTAATCACCTGGGGTCTAAGTTGGGTCCACGTGACATATTTTCAAAGTAGAAGATATCCTTGTATTGTAAACAAGTATGAGTTCTTATCTCTAGTAGATAAGAGCTCATTTTTATATGTAAGATTTCCCCTTTTTTTAATGTGTCTTTGCAGGGAGAAAAGGTGCTACATTACATTGCTGGTGCATTTGGGGGTGGAAAAAGAAGAAAACAGAAATAGATCACACACCCATAAAAGATAAAAATAGAAATAAAAATATATGTGCATATATATAAAAGGAACAAAGATTTAAAAAAAAGAAGTAACAAAGTAATTAAAGAAACAAAATGATGCTATATAGACTATCCTACATTTGGGGAAAAGCAGGTAAAGAGAGTGCAATACAGGACTTATGATGGAAGTATAGGTTTCCCCATTGTCTTTTGAGATTTTCTTGTGGTGTGTGGGTTCCCAGGCACCTTTTCATTAGACACTCTGACCTTCTTGAGGTTGGTAAAAATTTTGCGGCAGGGAGGTCTTGGGAAGAGTTCTTGTTTTTTGGTATACTTTTAGAGCTGAGTCTGGTTTCAAGTAACAGTCCACGATAGGTAGAGTTGGTAAAGAGGGTCGCACAGCTTGAGTCAGCAGGAGAGTTGGTTGCCATTTTTTTTTTACCGAGGACGAGGTGTGGGTTTAACTGGGTGCCCCTTCAGATGGGTGCTGGGTACTGGTTCGTCGGGGTAGGAGGTCAGTCTTGATGCCAAATAGATTAAGAACTGAGGGTGAAGAGTTTTAATAAGGTGGGAAATCTGGATGGGATTGAGGAGTGAAGGGATAGTCGAATTTCCAAAGGGGGGGGAAGGGGAAAGTATATGGAAGGGGCAGGAAGGAAGAAAAGAGAATATACATTATAAAGTAAAAGAGAAGAAGAAAGAAAGAAAGAAGAAGAAAAAGAAAGTAGTGAGAAGAGAGGAGAAAAGGGCAAGGGAATGCTAGTTTGCTTGAATATGTTCGATGAGTAGGTCCTGTAGAATGAGTCTATAGGTCATAGTTGCTACTTCATTGTTCTGGCTAGTCATGTGTTTCAAGTCCTAAAAGAAGGTATAACCTAGAGATAAATTGTATGTTAAAGAGTTCTTGGGGCATTCTCGTAGTGCAAGTTGGGTATGGTATCTCGTGTGACGGGGCCCCGAAGTGCCATCTTAGTTTGTTCACCCTTTGTATCTAAGAATGCCTGTGGACAGAAAAGCTGAGAGGTTATTTTAAATATAGTAAAATTAAGTCATTAAAACATATTGTTATGAGCTGTTTCCATTGGAGTCAGTGATTTCCCGTGGTATTCTTTACCTGTAATCCTGTATAAGAACCCTAAGGGATTATTATGG
Source organism: Suncus etruscus (assembly GCF_024139225.1). Lineage (NCBI taxonomy): Eukaryota > Metazoa > Chordata > Mammalia > Eulipotyphla > Soricidae > Suncus > Suncus etruscus. Next base: position 76,561,640 of record NC_064860.1, on the reverse strand, counting down.
CCTTCGTATTAGAAGGCTGATTATATACCTGTTCTCTCTATGCTGCTGTTTCTGCTGTTGCTGGTTTCTTTGTGGTATAATGTGTAGTCAAGAGTTTGTGTTGTTCTTCTTTCATCTGTTTTGGGCACTGCTTCCCGGTGTATGTTGACTGTTACAGTGTTTTGAGTTTTTACCCTGTTAAATCCTGTTATTTGATAGTTGAGTATTAGTTGTATATAAGGTGTATGTTCAGTACTTCAGAATAGTGCTATCATTCTGTGTTTATCTTTCATCTTCTGACTTACTTTGTTTAACATATGTTCTAGGTCCATCCACGTTGCCGCAAAGTCCATGTTTGTATCATTTCTGACTGCCATGTAGTATAGCATTGTGTATAGATACCACATCTTAATGATCCACTCATCTGTTGTTGGACATCGAGGCTGGTTCCAAGATTTGGCTATTATACTGAGAGCTGCGATAAAAAGTGGGATGCACACATACTTTGGGATGAATGTCCATCAACTTGGGGGTAGAAACCTAGAAGAGCAATTGCTGGGTCAAATGGCAGCTCAATTCTGAGTTCCTTGAGCACTCTCCAGACTGTTCTCCATAGGGTTTGGACTAGGGGGCATTCCCACCAGCAGTAGATGAGAGTGCCTTTCATACTGCATCCCCGCCAACAGAGGCTGTTCCCATAATTTTTTATGTGAGCCTTTCTCACTGGTGTAAGGTGGTACCTCATTGTTGTTTTGAGTTGGATTTCTCTGATAATGAGTGAAGGTGAGCATTTTTTCATGTATTTGTTGGCCATCTTTTGGTCTTCCTCCGAGAATTGTCTATTCATTTCATCTTCCTATTTTTTTATGGCTTTATTTCGTTTTGGGTGGCTCAGCTTTCTGAGTGCTTTGTGTATGCTGGACATCAGACCTTTATCTGATATGTTGGGTGAAAAGAATTTTTTCCAGTCAGTTAACGGTCCTCTTGTGTTAAGTAGGATTTCTTTTGCCATGCAGAAGCTTTTTAGTTTGATGTAGTACCATTTGTTTAGGTTTGACGCTAAAGTTCTTGCCATTGGTGCTCTATCCTCAAAGACCTTTTTGATATATAGGTCTTCGAGTGTTCTATCTATTATATTCTCTATAAACTTTATAGATTCAGGTCTAATTTCGAGGTGTTTGATCCATTTTGAGTTGATTTTTGTATAAGGAGTGAGGTATGGGTCAATTTTGAATTTCTTACATGTGGTTTTCCAGTTGTACCAACACCGTTTATTGAAAAGACTTTCTTTGTTTTATTTCAAGTTCTTGGCTCTTTTGTCAAATATTAGTTGACTGTATATCTGGGGGGGTTATATCTGGAAATTCTGTTCTAACCCACCGGTTTGAGACTCTGTCCTTGTACCAGTACCATGCTGCTTTGATCACTATGGCTTTATAGTATAGCTTCAGGTTAGGAAGCCACCCAGCTTCTTGTTTTTTAGTATGTGTTTGTCTATCCTGGGTCTTTTGTGGTTGCAGATGAATTTTATGATTGATTGTTCTAATTCTTTAAAGAATGATGTCTGAATTTGGATTGGAATTGCATTAAATCTATATAGTAGTTTTGGTAGGATAGTCATTTTGACTATGTTGATTCTACCTACCCATGAGCATGGGATGTTCTTCCATTTCCTTAGATCCTCTTTAATTTTTTTCTAGAGTGTTTTGAATTTTCCCTGATATAGATCCTTCACTTCCCTTGTAAGGTTGATTCCTAGGTACCTTATATTTTTTGATACTATTTTAAATGGAGTTGTAGTTTTGATCTCTCTCTCTCTCCTCAACTTCATTATTTGTATAGAGAAATGCTGCTGTCTCTTTTGTATTGACTTTGTTGCCAGCTACTTTGCTGTATTGTTTAATTATTTCTAGGAGTTTTACTGTGGACTCTTTAGGGTTTTTGATGTATATAATCATATTATCTTCAAAAAGAGATAGCTTGAGTCCCTCTTTCCCAATTTGGATTCCTTTGATACCTGTCTCTTGTCGAATTGCTATTGCTAGGACTTCTAAGATTATATTGAATAAGAGTGAAGAGAGTGAACAGCCTTGCCTATTTCCTGAGTGTAGTGGAAATGCTTCTAGTTTTTCACCATGAAGGATAATGTGGGCTGTGGGCTTTTCATAGACAGCTGGAGCTATCTTTAGGAAGGTTCCCTCTAACTCTATTTTGCTGAGTGTCTTCAGCATGAAAGGGTATTGGATTTTGTCAAACACCTTCTCTGCATCGACTGATATGATCATGTGGTTTTTGTCTTTCTTGTTGTTGATGTGATGTATAATGTTGATTGATTTTCATATGTTGAACCAATCTTGCATTCCTGGGATGAAACCTACTTGGTCATGATGTATGATCTTTTTGATAAAGTGCTGGATTCGGTTTGCTAAAATTTTGTTTAGAATCTTTGCATCTATGTTAATTAGTTAGATTGGTCTGTAGTTTTCTTTCTTGTTGGTGTCTTTGCTATCTTTGGGAATGAGTGTGATATTAGCCTCACAAAAGGAGTTGGGGAGGATTCCTGTTTATTTGCTGGTTTGGAAGAGCCTGTGGAAAATTGATAGTAAGTCTTCTCAGAATGTTTGATAGAATTCGCCTGTAAATTTGTCTGGATCTGGACTTTGTTTGTAGGGAGTTTCTTAATTACATATTCAATTTCCTCTGAAGTGATTGGTCTGTTTAGGCTTTCTAGGTTTTCCATATCCAGTCTCGAAAGATGATATTTTTCCAGGAATCTGTCGATTTCTACTGGGTTCTCTAGCCTAACTTAATATAGTTGTTCATAATATGATCTCATGATATGTTGTATTTCTTGGGGTACTGTTGTAATCTCTACCCTTTCATTTGTGGTCCTACTGATTTGGCTGTTTTTTCTCTTTTTTTTGGTGAGTTTTGCCAGTGGATTGTCTATCTTGTTTATTTTTTCAAAAACCAACTCCTGGTCTCATTGATTTTTGTATTGTTTTCTTTGTTTCTATGTTATTTATTTCTGCTCTTGTTTTTATTATTTATTGCTTCTGGTTGTCGTTGGATTCCTTTGCTGCTATTGTTCCAATTCCTTGAGGTGATCCTTTAAACTGTTGGTTTTGTCATTTTCCTGTTTCTTGACATAGGCCTGTATTGCTATGAGTTTCCCCCTAATTACTGCTTTTTCTGTGCCCCACAGATTTTGAGAGGTTGTCTCTTCATTATTATTTTTCTCTAGGAATCTTTTTATTTTTTCCTTGATTTACTCTTTAATCCAGCTGTTGTTGAGCAGCATGTTGTTTAATCTCCAGGTATTAGTTTTTCTCCATTGCTTCTTCTTGTTGTCAATTTTGACCTCTGTTGCATAGTGATCTGATAGGGTGCCTCTAATGATCCTTACTTTTGTGATCTTATATAGGTTAGATTTGTATCCTAGGACATTGTCTATTCTGGAGAAGGTTCCATGTGGGCTTGAGAAGAATGTGTATTTTGTTTTCTGGGGATGGAGGGCCCTATAAAAGTCTATTAGCCCTAGATCTTCTAATTTTTTTATTTAGGACTCTTATGTCTTTGCTGTTTTTCTTTTTGGTGGATCTGACCAGTGGTGATAGTGGAGTATTGAGATCTCCTACAATTATCACATTTCCCTTCATGTGTTTCTCCAGGTTTGCAAGCAGTTACCTCACATATTTTGCTGGCTCTATATTAGGTGCATAAATATTGACCAGGGTTAGTACTTCTTGATCTAGTGTTCCCCTGATCCGTAAGTAGTGTCCCTCTTTGTCCCTGATCAGTGTTTTGAGGTTGAATGGAATTTGGTCTGATATAAGGATGGCAGTCCCTGCACGTTTTTGTTTTCTATTAGCCTGAATAATTAATTTCCATCCTTTTATTCTAAGTCTGTGTTTGTCCTGTAGTTGTAGGTATGTTTCTGGCAGGCAGCAGAAGTCTGGTTTATGTTTTCTAATCCAGTTCTCTACTATGTACCCCTTAATGGGAGAGTTTAGACCATTAACATTTAGGGAAATTATTGACAGAGAAGACTATTGTGAAGTTGTGTTGTGTAGGGTGGTTGTTGTTACAATCGGGGTATGAATTGTGTAGTTCATCTCTTGAGTAGGTCATTTAGGATCGGTTTTGTTTGTGAAAATGATGCAAGATCATTTTTGTTTGAAAATGTTTTTAGTATGTCCTCCCATATGAATGAGAGTTTTGATAGATATTGGACCCTAGGTTGGAAACTTCTTTCATTCAGGCATTTAAATATGTTTTTCCACTGTCTTCTTGCTTGATTTATTTCAAATGTGAGATCTGGTTTGATCTTATGTCCCCTCCTTTGTACTTGATTTTATTTCTCCCTTATTGCTTTAAGGAGATCATCTTTTTCTTTGTGTTTTTTTTTGTTTGTTTGTTTTTGTTTTTGTTTTGTGTTGTTTTTTTTGCCATTTGGATTAATATATGTCTTGGTGTTGGTTTATTAGGGTCTATTTTATTAGGGACTCTCTTCACTTCCTGTATTTGCACTGAAGTTTCTTTCCAGAGGGTGGAAAAGATCTCTGCTATTATTTCTCTGACTATTTGTTCTTCCCTTTTCCCTATTTCCTCCCCTTCTGGTATATCCACAATTCTTAGGTTATTTCTTTTGTCCTTGTTCATTAGATACTGGACTTTTCCTTCCAGTGCTTTGCCTTTTATTTCTTTGTTGGTTTCTTGGTCCTTTTATGTTTGCAGTTTTCCTTTGAGTTCTTCAATGTGTTTCTCCAACTGTGTGTTTCTGCTCATAAGGCTTGTTACATTGTCTTTTAATTTCTTCCATTCCTTTTGTATGGAATCTCTCATGTTCTTTAACATTTCTTCTTTAATCCATAGATTTTTTTTATACTCAGTGACTAGTGTTTCTTTCATACCCTTTATCAATTCTTGCATTTCCTTCTGCATGGCTGCTTTTAGGTCTCCTTCCCATGGATATGTGGACTTGGAAACTTGCCAGGGTTTGTCTCCGTATCTCCAGATGTTAGGGTTCTCCTTGATATACCCATATTTTTTTGCATTTATTAGTCTGTCTTGGAGTGCAGTGCCTTCCAAATTCAGCCTGTTTTGGCCCTTTGTGGCTTGGATTGGGTCCCCTCCCTTAGCTTGGTCCTAGAGGGGTCTGTTGAGTGAGATTGCTGAGGTTTGGCTCCTTGTGTGTTCTCTGGTGGTGCCTGATCAGTTGTTCTTCCCTTTTGATGTCAGCTATTGCAGTTCTTCTCTTGGCCACAGCGGTGGAGGGCGCTATTGAGCTTAGCTCCTTCTCCCACCCACCCCCACCACCTGAGAGTCGGCACTACCTCTTCCTTCAGTGGGCCTGGTCAATTCCCTCTGCTTATTCCCTCCAGCCGGTGCAGTTCCGCTCCTGGCCACAATGGTGGAGGGTGCTGTTGAGCCTAGGCCCCTGCCCTCTCTCCCCTGTCTGATAGTCAGGGTACCTCCACCCCCTCCGGGTCTCAGCCAAACAAATTCCCTCAATCAGATCCTGGTAGCTTCCCACGGCCCCTAGAGTTTGAGGTCCACTCCTGGGCTGGGGTAAAGGGGGGGGGGGCAGGCTGCTGTAGCCCACCCAAAGGTCAGGGCAGCGGTCACGCTCCCCTCTGTTCCACAGATCCAGCCTGTCCTGGCATAGCTGGGCGGTTCTGGAGCCATGCAGGGGGTGCCTGGGGGGCGATGGCTCCCTCACCCATATCTGCACCTGTCTGGTGCTGCCGGTGGATAATGCGCAGGGGACATCAGGGATGGTTGCTCCCTTACCTGCGTCTGGGCTGGTAAGTGGGTCCATGGTGCAGTGCCCTGGGTGGCCCATGGTTCGGGGTGGGGGGGAGCGCATGGCATTCTTGGGGAGCTCGGTCCCTCACCGGCTTCCAGACTGGCCTATGAGTCCAGAACTTGGGGTCTGAGGCAGGGGGTACTTGGCGCGTGGGGTCTGGGGCGGGCGCAGGGGGTACCTACGGAGCCCAATCCCTCACTGGCTTCTGGGCCGGCCTGTGAGTCCAGCTCGCTATATTCAATATTTGACACTGTGTTTTGCTTGCCTTTAGACTGATACTTTTCACTGTTAAACTGGACTTGTGTTTTTTATAAGTAATTATTTACGTCTAATTTTAGGATGAAATATGTGTATCAGAGTGTATATTTAACCACATGTTCTTGATGAAAGAAGTTTGTCAATTATCTGTTGTTTTTGAGTATGCCCAAATTGATGTGATAAGCTTTACATTGTCTTACAATATAACCTTGATGATCCTTGGGGGGAAAGTAAAGCTGTTTGTAAATTTTGAAAGTACAAAATAAAGCAGTTTTAAAAAAAAGATTTTTGTACTTTGGATCGCATGTTTTCAGTAATACAGATATATAGATATACCACAATTCTACATTAAAGATATATTTGATAACTCTGCCCTCATTCTTGTTACTTTTAATTTATCTTTTCTTATTATCATCTTCAATTTATTTCCTTCCTTATTCTCAGCTCTTTAATCGAGGGACCCAGGTAATCTAAATATATTCCCCTTGACACATTATACTTGATTATTCTGTTATTCTACATTCCAGAGGTAAGTGAGATCATCCAGTATTTGTATGTAATATGCTCTATTTTTATGCTCCAAGTTTCTCTACTATAAATTTAAAGTCTTCATATCTGTAACAATTTTAAAATATGTATTTTTTGTCTGGGATTTCTGATAAATTATGTGTTTTTGTTTGAGGCTCTTTATCCTAGAATTTTCTAACTCTTATTTTCTCTGAACAATTTATTTGAAATTTTCATACTTTGTAAAGATTGGAATTTTACAACTTCTTTCTATATAGTTCTATTTTTATTAAATCCTCGTGAATTATAAAGTTACAAAGTAATTCATAATTATGTTTTAGGTGTACAATATTCCAACACCAATCCCCAATTCACCAATACCCAATTTCTTCCACCAATATCTCCAATTTCTCTTCCACACCCCTACCTTCAGTACCTCTTTGCAGGTTTAGTTTGTTCGTTTGTTGTGTTTTTTGGGCCACACCCGGTGAGACTTAGCAGGCAAGGCAAACACCCTACCGCTGTGCTGCCAATTCAGCACGAATCTCAACTTCCTTCTCTCACCCTATTTTAACTTCTTAAACTTGTCCTTGACTCTACAGATTTCCCTGAGTAATATCAATTCTCTCTCCCACTGTTGCTTTGTTTGACTGAGGAATTTTCCATTACTCTTCAGGTAGATTGCACCTAACAAGTAATTAAATTGAGCTCTACCCTAACATGTTTTAACATTTTTCCTAACATTTTTCTAACTCTTTTCTCTCGGTAAAAGAAACCAGGAATCTTTACAAGGACCTAATTTTTATTTGTTCTATTGTGACTGTGGTATCTTCTTTAACCCTCAATTAAAACACTGTATGTGATGCTGCAGGCATCTTGTGTTTCAGCATCTTCTAGTGGGGTCAAAATCCTTCAAGAAATGAAAGCGGGCATACGAACAGACAAATATGAACTATAAAATAATGAGACCACACAAAATACATTGTATGGGGACCCGCGTCTGCAATAGATGTGAGACAATTTTACTTTTCAAGCTCCTGACATATAAGCACTTTTCTGGCATGCAAGGCAGTTCCACGTTGACAAAAGGCAGGGAACCTTAGGAGAAACAACACAATGGTACTGGGCCCTAGAATATACATATCAGAAAACTAGCTGATAAAGGTGAAAAGAATCCTCAGCGAAAAGGCAAAGAAGTGACATGATTTTTATGACAAAGGAAGAGAAATTTGAGTTACTCAAATTTGGGGACTAGCCCACAGCAACTAGAAAGGAAGATAGGGATTGTTTACCAACTAACTACCGGGTTTGCATTTACACTGACCACTATGCTTTTAGAAATGCAGATTTATCTGGCCAAGAGGTGAAACTGGCTGCAGACTTTGGTGCTGAAACATTCCCTGAGTCAGACTGAGGCCTGTAATTTTGGCCTGTATTTTTGCAAGGAAGAAAAGCCAAATGATAAGAAAAGAGATATTTATTGTCACCACCATGTCATGAAATATAGCCAGTAATCCACGTAGCTGTTATGTTTAACGTCCTCCAACAGGCCTGCTGACTAAAAATTTCTTGGGGAAAATATCAGCTCACAGCACCAGGAAAGCCAATAGACATGTCTGGTGGGCTAACATTTCCTATAATGCAGACATCTAGCTGCATGTCGTGAAAATGTAAGCATTAAAAAAGTTAATATTAGAAACAATGGAGTTGGGATACAGAAATCTTAGGCTCCTCCCTCCACATCACAAAGTACAGGAATAATTGAATTTAATTTTTTATAATATCTTTATTTAAGCACTTGATTACAGACATAATTGTAGTTTGGGTTCAGTCATATATAAAACAACCCCCTTTACCAGTGCAACATTTCTATCATCAATGTCCCCTATATTCCTCCCCTCTCCACCTGTATTTAAGACAGGCATTCTACTTCTCTCACTTATTAACATTGTTGTGATAGTTGTCAGTGTAGTTATTTCTCTAAATGCACTCACCACTCTTTATGGTGAGCTTCATATCATGAGCTGGACCTTCCAGCCTTCCTCTCTATTGTCTTTAGGCATTCTTACAATAATGTCTTTTATTTCTCCTAAAACCCATAGATGAGTGAGACTATTCTATGTCTATCTCTTTCCCTCTTATTTCACTCAGCATAATAAGTTCCATGTGTATAGGAAAATTTTATGATTTCTTCTCTTCTGATGGCTGTATAATAATCCATTGTGTATATGTACCACAGTTTCTTTAGCCATTCATCTGTTGAAGGGCATCTTAGTTGTTTCCAGAGTTTGGTTATTGTAAATAGCATTGTAATGAGTTTCAATGGCATGTTAAATGACAAAACAGTGAATCTTTCACCAGTTTGCCTCATCCACAATTTTCTTCTTCATGTATTCTGACAGGCTAGTGGAAGATGCAGAAACTATACAACCTTGCTCAGAAATATTGAAAAGCAACTTTCCAGTATCATTGCTTTTTAACCAGTTGCTATCAAGAACTCTACTAATCACTATCTAGATAGATTCTTATCAAAAGTTTTGCATTCTACTTTTTTTTTGCTAACCAGCCTTGTTCTGACAAAGGTTTGAAGCATATAGAAACAAGAGGGGGTAGTCATTGCTTCCTATGGAGAAGCAAATGATTTGCTTCTGAAACAACTACGAGCATGAACATGTATTGTGATGTACCTTGTTTTATTTCAGTGGGAAGAAAAAGCAAGCTAGATGATGAATATAGATAAAATTATTCTATTCAGGGTACTGCCCATAATTTCTATTAGCAGCCATGGTTTATCTCAGTGTCTGTCTTTATGATCCAAATTTCACTTCAAAGTCATAACGCTTTAGATTATCAGCTGTATCAGATAATGTCACCTATGATAAGCACCTGCTGCTAAAATAAATGCTGTGTTCTGTTCTGCATCTCAACTTTTGTTTTTAATGTAGACTCCTAGGGGCTTGTGCAACAGTAAAAATCCATTTATCAGCACAAAACAGCCTCTTGTTTACACAAGATCACTTGGTAATAATGCCATCTGTGCATAAGAAGTCAAAAAAATAATAAGCATTGCTCAATCAGCAAGGCTGGAACAAGGGATTGTCTTTTGACAATCAAGCACTACTTATGAGGATTAATATGTTTCTTGGTATACTGCCAAACAGCAGCAGAGGCCAGATTTAGAACAAGGCCCATTGCAAACCTTTTGGGTCTTCATTTTCATGAAAACTCTTCAAGGGCATATTGAGGAATTGCAGAACAATTGAAAATACACTGCATTAAAAGAACGCAGAGCTAAATGTTTTCCCATTTAAAAAAATCCGATTTATCCTCCTCTTCATATCAATGAAATCCTCTACAATCATAAAAGGTAAAGATAATATCTCATTATCCCCAGGAATCCCCAGGTCCTCAAAGCATATGCTTTCTGAATCTAAATGTGAGCTTATGCTTTGGTCTGAGTGTAGTTCCACAGAGGAGACAACAGTTGATGTGATATAACTTCAGAAATGCTACAAAGCCTTGCCCAGCCCCAAATGTTTTATATACCTGCTCATTTTGCTGCGATGGGATTAAAGTATTATTTTCAAACTAGGTTTTGTGAGGCAGTTCTTGCAACCCTGTGAGATAACAGTTCACCCCAGTCAACTGTAATCCCCAGCCTCTTAAAGGACAGGCTCGCTGTAAAGATGGAGAATTTTTCTCCAGTTCATTTGGCCCATTTGCAAGTCCACTACATGAGAGACATCTACATATGACTTGAGACAGAGAGCAAAGTAAATCATTGAAAATATAATTATACTTATTATGTTCACTATGCCACAGGTAACAATGTCCTTTGCTTTTGCCAAAGAAGTCACTTGTATTCTGCAACATATATTAAAAACTAATGCCATTAATATATTGGCTTATACCAAGGATAAACTAAAACTCAGAACTGACACTAAGATATATGTGTAGGATTTATATACAATAAAATTTAATGGTAAACTAAGAGGGGAAAAAGTATTAACACATAGCATAGATTTCATTAGATAGTTTACTCCCTTATTTCTTTTCCTCCCTAATTTCTTCCATACTTGAATTTATTCTTAATTCATATAGTTCAGCTGACTGGAACCTTCTGCTCTTTTTAACTACTAAACTAGACACATCACTTACCCACAATATTCTGTTTTACTGTTCACAAAGATTCTAAAAATATTTAGAAATAGTTCTAAAGTGAACCAATTAGCCTAAACTTACTGCACATCAGCTACAAATTAGGGAATGTTTCATAGCTGTAAATATATTTTGAAGAAAAACAGGAAATATTCTTCTCTAAGGAGCTTACACACAAAGAAATTTCCCCCAAGTTATTAGGTAAGAACAGCTGTTCTTGGACTGTATTATTAAAGTGGTAGAACACAAAATAAAGTCTCAATGGTTGGTCTAGAAAAAGTATGGCATTTGCCTTGTTTGCAGCTAACCTGATTTTGATCTTTGGCACTGCATATGGTAATCCAAACCCCACCAAGAGTATTCCATGGAGCACAAACCCAAAAGTAACTGAACAATGCCAGTGTGCTCCACCAAAATACAAAATAAAATAAAATAAAATAAGAAATCAACGTCTATTCTTATCCTCTCATTGAGAAAATATAATTGATACTCAGCCCAGAGAAAAGAAAAGGAAAAGATTAATTCTAGACAACTACTGGAAGCACTTTCATGTGGTCATGTGGCCTAAATCAATCTCTTGAAGCATTTGTGTCCTATGAGCTAATAGGTGTTTTTTGTTTGTTTAATTTTTTTTGGGCCACACCCGTTTGACGCTCAGGGGTTACTCCTGGCTATGTGCTTAGAAATCGCCCCTGGCTTGGGGGGACCATATGGGACGCCGGGCTTGGGGGGACCGTATGGGACGCCGGGGGATCGAACCGCAGTCCTTCCTTGGCTAGCGCTTGCAAGGCAGACACCTTACCTCCAGCGCCACCTACCCGGCCCCTGTTTGTTTAATTTTGAGGTCTCGCACTGTGGTGCTTTGGGCTTGAAACTCAGGAATGACTCCTGGCAGTGCTCAGAGGAGCAGGAACATATGCCATGTGATCAAACATGTGATGTCCATGTCTAAAACAAGGACTCTACTTGCTGTACTGTATCTCTGACCCACGAATTTTATTTTTAAGTCAGGTTATCTTGACAAATTTCATTCACTGAAAAGCAAAAGTTGTAATAATATCGAACTTACATAAACATGGGTTAAATTGCATACTATTTCAGTGAGTACCACTACAAATTACTTGATTAAAGTCATGAATGGTTATCCTGCAAACAAAAAAAGTTTGATCTTTTTAAACTTCGTATGTTTAGACTGTTTTTCCATGGTCACTATTTTTGTGGCATTTAATTATTCATTTATAAAACTGAGCCCTCATGAACCTCGCTTGGAGAATTCTGTAAAATTTTCTTCCCTGAAAATTTGTTATAAACTCATAAGACAGAGACTTGAACAAAATAATAGAAAATGTGCACACACATGAAACTTTTCATTTATAGTCATACTATCTTGTTTTTACTGTGCCAGTGTTTAATCAAAGCCTACTATTTGTCAGGCACAGCAGAAAGAACAGAATACATTAATTCAATGGTAAATTCAAGCACAGTATTACACAAAAACCAATCCCTTTCCATTGAGTATGAGAATATAAATGTTACAAAATATTGTTGAATTTTATTCCCATATATGTTTGCTACTAAGATTCTCATACAAAACTTTTAATATAAAAATACTGAAAAGCCTACCTACTCTTGATTTTTGTGGGAAATTACAAAAAAATCTGATTATTTATAGTCATAATAATTCTCAGAAGACAGCCAGAAACAGTTTGAAATATTTAGTCTATTTAAAACATGAGGATAATGTAATTTTGTAATAGGAAACCAGATAATATCAAATTTACAACCCAATAGTCCAAAGGGTTCCAATTTAGTCAGGAAATAAAAGTCAATACATTGTTGTGTTAAATATTCTAAACAATGAACAGAAACTGCTTTGCAATGTTATAAGATGGAAGAACATTATACAACAAGATATCTGTGAAGTGTAATGTAATTTTGAAATTACCAAGAATCAATTTGACTTGGCAAGGGTTTATTTATTTATTTTGTTGTTTTTGTTTTCACTTTGTGGAGTGCTGTACTTGGCCCTTAGAGAGAGATTTTAAAGAAAATAAATCATATAGTACTGTATAAGCATTTTTTATATTGAGCAATCAACTTGAATGGCACATATAAGTCCTTTTTTTTGAGGGGGGTCACACCCGGCAGTGCTCAGGGGTTACTCCTGGCTTTATGCTCAGAAGTCACCCCTGGCAAGCACAGGGGACCATATGGGATACCGGGATTTGAACCACCGTCCTTCTGTATGAAAGGCAAACACCTTACCTCCATGCTATCTCTCCGGCCCCGGGACATATAATACTTTACTTGCCTTTTAACTGTCCTAAAAAAACCAGAGAACAAACAAATGTATGGAAATATAAACTTTAAGCAAGAGGATGAAAGGAGAAGAGACAAATGAGGTCAGAGGAGCTCAGGAAAACTTTAAGAGAATCTCATAAAAAGACATGAATATAAGCAATGCTCAGCCAAAAATGGCTTTTTTCCATTTACTTTGCTTCTTGTTAATTTTAAAGTACAAAGTGTGTGATGACACTACTTAACTGGGATTGAGGGTAAATATTGACTATTAATTAGACTTAAGTTTGACAGGAAATACCGGAATCAATTCTATTATTTGATCATGGGACAATAGACAATAAAGAAGGCAAAGAACAGATTTCTTTACTTCATTAAGCATTTTTGAGTGATTAATATTTGAAAAATACTGTGGTAGTAATGTTTGAAGTAAAATAGAATAAAATAAAATAAAAATTCACTAATTTTCACCAATAGTCAAGAAATCAGATACAGAAAACCACTGAAGGAAATATAAAACAAGCCATATAATACACATAGTTATGTGAATTTGACATGGATAGACTTGTTCCAGTTGAAAGTTAGTAAAACCTGGATGTATTGTAAATTAAAAAGTATGAAAGATTTTGACAGATAACAAAGCATATGAAAAAAATAGATACTAATTGATAAGTCATTGCATATGAATAATGTAGAAATCTCACTCAAATAAAATATTTGGAAGCACTTTGAAATGATAGAACACAGTACAAAGAATTAGTCTGTGACATGGGCCAATTTATTTAATCTATCCATGTTGTTATTTTTCAACTGCAAAATGGAAATCATCCTATTCTTATTTCTTGTTCATCTGACTTTTGCAAAAGTCAAATTAGAAATCTTATCCCTTGTTACATGGAAAGATAACAAAGTTTTGATGCTAAGTAAAATCAGAGTAAAATTTAAAAAGATAAAAATTTTGAGATTGAATATATTTTGACAATTATCAGATGTATTTTGAAATATGGAAGATACAAAAAGTCATCAAAAGATACGATTCTATTATTACAAAGTAATAAATGCAAGGACTGTAATAATACTATGTTCCTAAAAGAGTAAACCTTGGCAGGAGGTCGGGGTAACTCTAGTGTGTATGTCCATTAGTTATATTCTTGAAATAAATTTAGATATGTATTAACTAATATAACAATAAAATAATTCAGCACATTTATATATCAACTATACACAAAAATATTCCACATAATATAGATTTGCATTTATTTGTATATATGTACACAAATTCAATTAAGATGGTAAATGTATACTTCTCTTCTAATAGTTGCTTTTGTTTGTTTTTGCTTTGGGGACATGCCCAGCAGTACTTAAGGGTTACTCCTACGTCTGAAATCACACCTGCTGAGCTCTGAGGACCATATGGGATGCTGAGGATTGAACCTGGGTCATCCATGTGCAAGACAAACACCCTATCACTTGTGCTATCACTCTGGTCTGTCAACAGTTTCAGAATACCCTGTTTTTGTTTTGTTGTATACTATGAGCTAGGTCTACTCTTTTTTCCTACTCTGGGAAACACTGGGTGTTGTTCAGGAGTTACTCCTGCTTCTACACTCAGAAATTGCTTCTGACATCCCTTGGATGCCAGGGATCAAACCTGGGCCCTTCCCCGGTTGGCAGCATGCAAAGAAAATGCCCTAGTGCTGTGCTATTCCTCTGACCTCATAGGTCTACTCTTTAAACAATTTATAAATTTTAGGTACATCAATTTATATTACCATTCATGATAGGGTTTTATGCATACAATACCCCCAATAAAACACACTCCACCAGTATCCACTGCCTTCTTTTTAGTAATTTATTAAGTGCAGAGAATAGTATTGTTAAATATAGGCATAACATTGGCCTGCTCAGTTCTATAACTTGTTTGGCTCAATAGATCTGAATATATTTGTTGTTTTATTGTTTGTGGAGATACACTTGGCAATGCTCACTGACTACTCTCAGGTCTGTGTTCATTATGTCTAAATCCATCCAAGTTCATTATTCCTCCTCCCCAGTTTCCTATAAAACCACCATACTACTCTACATCTTTGAGGTTTTTTTGAAAATAATTATTTTGAATACTTGATAAAATGTTAGTCTTAGTCCTACCAATATTTAATAGACATTTGAATCTTTTTAAACTTAAAGCTTATTTCTAAATTTAAACCCAAACTTGGACATGTAAATAGTTCAGCTAAACAAAATTAAAGGGGTTAGAAATATGTATAATTAGTAGGGTATTTATCTTGCAGACAGCAGAACCCAGGTTTGATCTTGACCTCCCATGTGGTCCAACAAGCCCAAGAATAACCCCTTAGCACAGAGCCAACAGTAAACAATGAGCATAGTCTGTGTGGTCCAAGAAAGTAAAACACAAATAAAAAACAACAACAACAACAAATATATATATATATATATATATATATATATATACACTCATAAGAATCAGAGGTATTGTTTTCAAGAAGTATATCCAAGGCCAAAGCAAAAAAAAATATCCTGCTAAAGATGCAAATATGAAGCCCACCCACGCCCCTTCAAAAGTAAAAATAAAGTCAAATCAACCTATTCTACAGCTTGCTAGCAAGGCAGCTTACTGCCATAGCCTCAGAGAAACTCTAATGTGTTTTGACATATTTATCTGTGGGACTCTGCCATTGCATTAGCATTCTTCAAATTATTTTTACATTTAAATTGATTTCAATTACATAGACATTTCAAAACATTAATATTCATTTGAGATATTTCTGATATCTTCTCCTGTGCTAAACTTTTTAGGCAATGGTTCATAATTAACCCATTTCACTTGTAACTGAAGAAACATGCTGAAGAAAAACTTTATGAAATTCTGATTAGTATAAGAGCATTTTTTATGTTCTCAAAGTTATTCAATTATAAACATTCAATAGATGAAGAATACTACACATAAATTATTACACCAAAGATTTCACTTTCAGATTTTTCTTCTATTGTTTGAGAATAATTGACTTGAGCAAAAGAGAAGTTCAAATAACAAACACATTCATTTTCTAGTTAAGAGAAATAAAGATAGATTGGAGTATTTCTTTGGGCTACAAAGGTGAGGGTAATAAAGAGATCACAGAAGAAGAACAGAAATCTGACCCATTCTGTGGATCAGTATCAATGGGATGATATCAAGACTATCAACAGAATACTCTAAATTAGTATAAATGAAATAGTATCAATAGCAACAAAACTAGCATAAATGTATAAAAGATACTAACAATGGAATGAACTCCAAAATAAAACTCAGAAAAAAAATGTAGTTGTATGAACAGAGCCAGTATGTTTAAGTGCAGGAAACATCCAGAAAAAATATCATAATTAATTAACCTTGAGAGTTTAACAGAACATGTCGAGTAGGTTTTGTAGAATTGTTAATGTTCTAATTTTAGTTTTACTGGCTGGATAATCTCACAAAAGTTATCTAGAGTAAGAGAAAGTTAAGTAAATTATATATGTGATAGTTGACATTTTGAAGACATTTAGGAAACAATAGTGATTATTATTAGACTATCTCAAAGCCCTCCTTAATTAAATTCAGGAAGCCACTTTTTTTTTACAGTGTTAGATTAGAGCAAGTTATTAGACACACTATAAGTTTATACTATACTCTAGTGTCTTGGCAGAACAATCCTATATTCAACTCTGGTCAGCATCAATTTTACATTAATTTAGGTCCCGGAGGTTTATAGAAGAGAAGCTAATCTTGCTTTTCGATTTGGGGGATGATCTGGTGTGGATGCCTAGATGATTTCCTAAAGTTGTATTATAATTTTAAGAAGCCCTAGTTTAAAAAAATTACATGAATAAAAAAAAGTATCTAGTTGAAAAAGTCAGATGGAGATTGTAGAAGAACCAGTACTACCAGATGAGGGCCATCTATATAGGGCCATCAGCTCTTAACCTAGCCTGTCAAAAACTCTGACCTAGGAAAAATAAATAGAGCAATATTAAGAGAACATCAGCATTATTCAGATATAACAGCTCTAGAATTGAAAATAGCCAGTGAAAGGGATTTCCTGGCTTGTGGAGGAGGATTATTAATAAGAGTCAATGGGATAAAAGAAGTAGAAGGAAATGCAAGCAGAGATTGGAGTAGAATGGAGGTTGGCACCTCACAGAGACTCAGTGCCAACACAGGCAGAGGCAAGCAAGTGGTCCTGTCAAACCAGGAGTACAGAAATTGCTTCTCAACAGGCAGCACTTTGTAGAATTGCCTTCATTCCTTGAGGATTTTGAGTCAGAAATTCTAGAAAAATATAAGGTCAGTGTGAAAGAGTATTGTCTATTAATATGGAAACACATACACTGCTCAAGTGAGGGATATTTTATATCCAGGTTATAAGTGAAATTCAGGACCTTGACTAAGTTCAAAAAACTGGTTTCTAGCAAAAACTTTGTCATATGAATTTGCATAATATTATTTTTATTAATGCTGAGCTAAACCTTTTTTTAAAAATCAGAAAATAAACAAAAACTGTTTTTCCAGGAACGTGTGTTCCTTTATTTCTTGTACTTTTTGGTTTTTATGTTCCATCAACTGATAGAAGTTTTACTTGGGGTAAGGTAAGTAAAAGTATGATATAAATAAGTAAATAAATATATGCCTATACTAAAGTATTATAAATTCCAAGCAATAACTGATATTGTCACAAGCCTGTATATTGCATTTATTTTCCAATTAGAAGCCAGAATAAATTTCAGTCAATCAGAAGCCCCTTTTAAAAATCTACTGACAAATTCTATTACAATAACAGGAAATAAATTATTCCTTTTATACATCAAACTACTTTGAAAAGACCATTCTGAAAGGTTCAATTATCTGATTTTGATGGTTATCTTCTAGTTTATAATGAATTTGTAAATTTTATACATATTGCATATTAACTTGATACGACAAGGTTATACACTTAGACTTATGTATTCTATTTATAGATACTTTTTATAAACTCCAGTGAAAAATAAAAATAATTAAGTATAATGTGTGAATCACTTAGCACATTTAATATAAAAGATATGTTTTCCATGACCAAGACATTTAAAACTCAAAAAATGTTCTAGAAAAGATTAATAGGAATAAAGGGGACCCAAAACATTTTTTTAATTTTCATAGACTTATAATGTGGACAGTTCCAAGATTAACTTAGATAAACTGGGGTAGGGCAGCATGTAGGTACAACAGGGAGGGCATTTGCTTTGCATGCATCCAACCAGGGTTCAATTCTTGGCAAACCATTTGGTCTCCCAACCAAGGTCTCCCAAGAACTAATTTCTGAGTGCAAAGCCAAGAATGCACTGGGTATGACCTTATAAACTACTATTACTACTGCTGCTGCTGCTGCTACCACCACTGCTACTACCACTACCACTGCTACTATTAGTACTACTACTACTACTACTACTACTACTACTACTAAATTAGACAAAACTGATGTTCATCAAATTAAAGCTATATTTGCTATAAATACCATAACTAGCAACTATGCTTTTAATTTCTATATAAAATTAATTTGTTCCCTTGCTTACATATAAAAACATTTCTTTATTTTCCTGAATCACAATTTTGATCCTTAAATAAAAAATTGCAGGTAACTTGATTTTTATTCTTGTATTTCTCCTAAAGAACAGTGAAGAGCAGGTAGTAACAGGTTCAGTGAAACATAACTTCCAACCCACAATCAGACCTTAATGGGAACTTCCATTGAAAAATCATCATTCTCTTCATAGTAGAGGAAACAAGAAGTCAAATTGATGTTGGGAAAAACATACAACAGGATATAGTTTTGGACTGGAGAAATAGTACAGTGCATAGAGCACTTGCTGAGAACACAGATGACCGTAGTTCTATCCCTGGCATCCTATATGGTCCCCTGTGCTGTTAGGAGTAATTCTTGAATGCAGAGCCTGGAGTAATCTCTAAGTATCACTGGTTGTAAACCAAAACAAAACAAATAAACAAATAAAAGCAAGATATATTTGTGTGACTTGGACAAAGATTTTTCTTCAAATATTTCCACAAAAGATGAACTTATGCCAGAGGTAATTGTAGGAACAAAGGCAGCCATAATCTGATAACTCTAGCATGTCAAGTAGAAAGAGCATTAGTATAAAATAATAATAATAAAATAAGAAAGAATTAATATAAGAACTTAGGTTGTAATAGCTTTAATAGTTGTAATAGTTTATAAAAGAGCAATGTGAGTATTCACAAATGAAAGAATATATATACATATATATGTATGCTTGTATTTTCAGATATAATGGACTATATAAATCATTATTTACCAATTAAAATGCAGGCCAAGGATATAATACAGTGATTCAATGCCCAGCAAGATATGGATTTAACCATTGAGATTTCCCAAGCACATCTGGAGAGGCCCTACTGAACCCTGGTACCACAGGGTCAAGAAATATTGTACTTTTGGTCATGGCACTAAACTGTCAACCTATTGACTAAATATTATCAAGAGTGGCCTCCAGATGCCTGGAACCCTAACTGGAAGCCTTGCTACACACATTCACAAAAATGACATTTGCCATTTTCAAAAATATACATGGTGTGGCTGGAGCAATAGCACAGTGTGTGAGCATTTGCCTTGCATGCAGCCAGCTCAAGTTTGATCTCCAGCAAGCCTTCTTGGACCCCCAAGCCTTCTAAGAGTGATTTTTGAATGCAGATGCTAGAGTAACCCCTGAGTATTGTCAAGTGTGGCCCCAAACCATATACTATATATATACATATACATATATATGTATATGTATATACATGAACATGTATATACATGTATATGTACATAAATTTTGGGGCATTATGTTAATTTAAGTAAGGCAAACAAAGCAATATAGAGTATAATGTCATATATATATATACATATATAGCATTTTTAAAAAAAATCTCAGATATTAGATGCCAGTGGGGGATAGTTAAAATAGATGAAGGGGTTTAAAAGTACAAACTTTCAGGTGTAAAATAAGTTTGGAGAATATAATACATCATATGGTATTACAGTTTATCATAAAGTGCTGTCTAATATAAAAGCTGGAAAGAGAGATCTTAAAATTCTCATCCAGAGAAAATAAAGGAGGCTGGAGAAATAATACAGAGAGGTTAAGGCACTGGCTTGCATGCAACTGAGCTTCGTATCCATATATGCCATATATGGTTTTCCCAGTAACACCTGGTGTGATTGCTGAGCACAGAGCCAGGAGTAAATGCTGAGCACAGACAGGTGTGTCCTAGAAAAAAAAGAAAAGAAAGATTTTGTAGCTATGTATGCTGATAAATATTACCAGACTTAGATTGTTGCTCATTTTGCAATATAAGCAGGTATTGGGTCATTACAGCACACACCTGAAACTAATATAATATGTCCTTGTACCTCAATTAAAAAAAATGAACCAAAGAGATGGATTCTTTCTTTGTGTGTCAAAAGTTGGAAGTTCTCAGGTAGTAGGCACCCTTCCAGTTATTAGTACAGTTATGAACAGACAAAGACTCTAGGGTTTTATATAATAGGATTTTATTGTTAGGGAGAAGTAACTGAATTGGAGACATAGTTTGGTAAGAACTAGTTCTGGAACAACATGTAACTGAAGTTGCAGGTTTATCTTAGCTAAAATAAATCACTTAATAGAAAATAATGACTTTTTATGAACTTCAAACCTCTGTTCTCTCTTTAAAATGTTTCCACTCTGAAGGAACCTGTATTCTCTAGTAAACATGGCGTCTGCCTTGCCCACGCTAGTCCCATATGGTCCACAAGTCAGGGACATTTTTTAATATATTTTTATTTAAGTAACATGATCATATTTGAGTTACAGTCATAACCAGAACACCCACTGTAACATTACACCCTCCCCCTTCCCATCCCCTGCCTGTATTCGAGACAGGCATTCTACTACAGTTATTTGTTTTTAAGTTCAGTAAGTTGTATTTTTTTTTCCTTAAAGATAAAAGTAAAAAAATATAGTAAAGGTGTGATAGTGGCAATCGCCGTTGTTTGCATAGGTCCAGAAAAATGGGGAAAATGGAAAAAAAATCCTTGACCTGATTACAAAAAGGCCTCACCCCAGAAGTTTATTGGCATAAGACAGACTCTGGGTTCCAGGCATATCAGTCCATTCAATTCCAGTCATTCTCAAGGTCCCAGTGAAACTTTTTCACACTTTAGCTGTTGTTGGTATCAGATTTTTATATTTAAAGACTGGATTCTGTGCATTTCTTTCATCAATGTCAGGCTGATGTGGAGCATCCTCTAGTTTCAGCATACCATTAAATGCAGAGTGCTCTGCCCTGCATGCAGACTGTTGCTGAGTCCTCTGGGTGTTAGGAGCACTCTTTGGAGTAAGTCAATGCCAAAGCAGTGGTAGGTCTTCTCTTGTAGAGGCTTGGATCCTGGTAATGTTAAAGATAATTGTGGTTGTTTCCATAGATGGTATCCATTGTTCAGGTGTGTGTGGGTGATGCCCATACTTCTGAAGCCTGAGCCAAATTATTATGCCAATGTTCAGGGTAAAAGGCCTAATTACATTACCAAATATGTGTTCCCATCTCTATTAGATAAGAACTTGTTTGCATATGTATTATTTTCCCATTTTAATGTGCCTATGCAAAAGAGAAGCAATGCCACAAGATATTGTTGGTGCATCTGGGGGCCGACGAATAAAGTCCAATATTCCCCGTAACTTGGTACAAACATGAAATATATACAGAGATACTCTTCTACCAGTATTGCTTATAAAACAGATCTCAAAGGGGGAAAACCAAACAATCAAATAACAAATCCAGTGGGCAAAATTGTCACTATATGAGGATATTCGAAAAGAGTTATAGATGTTAAGGGAATACATCTGAGATATACAAAGGAGATACACATGACCCTTTTGTTTTATAAATAGTCAAGATGGAGGGGGGTGTTTCAGAGACACCACTTTGGTCTGTGATTGGACAAGCGAAGAGAGCATGGAGCCATGTCCTACCCTTGTTGCCTGCCGAAGCTTCTGATTCCCCCAAGAAGCTTTTGCTTTCTAATTGCTGGAAGTTGAGAGTTCAGCAGTCTCTTCCCAGCATCTTGCAGGAACAAGAAAGCCTGGGGTCTCTTTTAAATTGCACCTCACTGGAACCCACTTGCTGGGACCCTGAGCAGGTGTCCAGGAATAACCCTGGGACGGGGAGGAAGGAGAGAGAGAAGGCTGTGGGGGGCAGCCGAGGCTGCATCTTCACCTTATCTTGGCCAAAAGCCTACAGCATGGAACCTTGCCATGACGTGTTGCCTGCTGAAGCTTCAGACTCCACCCAAAAATTACTGTGAAAGATATGTAATCCACCTTGGCCAAAACATGAATCATTAGTACAGAAAATGGTTAAATGTGGGGTAACAAGAGATGGGAGTGAGAGAGTAAAGGAATAAAAGGAGCGCCTGGATGGCGTTCAGATAATGACAAGCAGATGAAACACAATGATATCCATATATTTCTTATAATGTTTCACAATGGACAGGTTGAATAAGGAAACTTCCCTGATAAGTCCTAATGCCAGAACCTATTGTGACCCATGGCCCGCACCCCTTCCAAGGCCTGGTTAAAGCAGCCTTTGGCATGGCGGATGGCTGCCAAATGCCATGCTGGCAGGACCTCCCAGCTTGGCTCTCAGGAAGGAAAGAGATCCTTCCCAAGCCAGAAGGCCAGGAGGTCGGAGCCCCCACCCCCAGACCCTCCCTTTGGAGGCAGAAGGGAAATGGGGAAAGCCTAGGAAAACCAATAAACTCCTCCAAGAGACCCACCTCGATGGCTTGCCAAGCCATATGGCCAGGCAAAGCCCTAGAGTACCGGAGGAAGGAGGTAGGGGGTGCTGGGGTGACCCATGTTCCACACCCCTTCCTAGGCCAGGAGCAATTTCTAAGCACATAGCCAGGAGTAACCCCTGAGCGTCAATGGGTGTGGCCCAAAACCAAAATTTTCTTTTAATAGAACTCTCTTGCTTCATTAAAACATGCAACTTTAAGGGAAAATATAAACCACCCTTGGAATGTAGTGATAGAAACTACCACTAGAGAACCTGAAACCTATACATGAGCAAAAATATCAATGAATCTGTGTCATCTACCAAATCAGCTTACAAGAGCAACACCATACACCAGCTGAATAAAAAATGACACCGGAAGAATTAGTTGCAATAGGGCATCGGCTCATTTTTCAATTCTCTATTGGTAAGGCAACTATAAACAAGATCTGGCCTTTTGAAATATCTTTTATAAAAAAAGAAAACTAAGAAAGAGATGGAAAGAAAGGTACCAAGTATCTTGCTATTTTGTGAAATGTGAAATAGAGGATCTTCTTGATTTAATGTTTTAAGTTCAAAAAAAGGTAAATTAAATATTCAGAGGCTTTTGATAATTTTAGAAAAGTCAATTATGTGCATTTTTATCAAGACACAAACTCATATGGTATAAGTATTAAAAAGGAAACCTAAAATGACAGTTTTAAGGGCTGATAGCAACTGGACAAGTGATATAATGCTTGGAAAATCTTTAAAAACTGCATTTTACACCAGCAGTAGAAAAAGCTAAAAAGAAACCCAATATAAGTAAGAGAAGTCCCACCAGTAACCAAGATTTATTGGATTAAGTATCTCTGGAAAAATTTGGTGTAAGAGTGATGAAAAACTGCATATTTTTTAATTGTAATTCTTATATAAGCACTGTGAAATTATGTTATTGATGACTGGCTTTCAGGGATATAATGTTTCAACACCAATGTTTACTTTCTTCCACCAATTTTCCCCTACTCTCATTTGTCTACCACTGATCTGATTCTACCAGTGGTAACTTTTTTTAAACAACTTTTTATTTTATTTATTTTTGACTTTTTAATTTAAGGACTATAAATTGCAACGGTATTGATAGTTGAGTATTTGGCATATAGTAGGTCAACATTAATCCCACCACCAGTGTCAACTCCTATCACCAGTGTTCCATTAAACCATTACCTCTCACCTCCCATTTCTACCCCCATTCCTGCCTGCCATTTTGACAGGCACATTACATGTTATCAGTGTTGTTGAGTCTGTGCTTTGGGTTTATAACTATACAACTCTTCCATATCACCAACATAACAGTATCCCTCATCCCAGTTCCCCCCATTTATCACCCTTCTCATTTTTCTCCCCACTTCATTTCTTTCCTTATCTGTTCTCCTCCCTAAGCTTTGGTGTCAAGGGTAATTTAGACAACCTCACTTTGCTACATTATATTTGTTTTTCCAGTTTTTGTTTGATTGTTTTTTGGCTTTGGGGCCACATCCGGTGACCTCAGAGTTTACTCGGGCTACATGCTCAAAAATTGCTCCTAGCTTGGGGGGAGCATATGGGAAGCCAGGGGATCAAAGCACAATCCATCTTAGGCTAGTGTGGGCAAGGCAGACTCCCTACCACTTGCGCCACTGCTCCCGCCCGTTTTTCCAATTTTTTTAATCACTTTTTAAAAATAAGTAGACAATCTTGACTATCAACTAAGCAAAACTGAAAGCCACATCTGTCTCATTCTGGGAGACCAAAATTTCAGTTTGCAAAGTAAAAATTATATGGTATCTTCTGGAGACCACCAGGCAGAGGTGCTATGAATATAAAGAAAATTTCCATATAGAATAGTCTCATAATTTTCTTCCACAAGTCTGTCATTTCTAGAATGTTGCCTAGGAGTACCATCCCCTTTAGGATAAAAGACAAAAATTAGCTTTTGTTTGTTTTTCCAATTCAATAAAATGTCTTAAAAATGGTCCTGTAGGGGCCAGAGAGATAGTGTGGAGGTAGGATGTTTGCAGAGGGACATTGGTTTGAATCCCAGCATCCAATATGGACCCCTGAGCCTGCCAGGAGCTGATTTCTGAGAGTAGAGCCAGGAGTAACTACTAAACGCTGACAGGTGTGACCCCCCCAATAAAATATGGTCCCGTAGAAGCATTTTTATAGAAGGACAGAAGTGGGAAGGAGAATGGTAAGGAAGTAAATATTCCTGGCAATATAAAATATAGTAAATAATCCTATAAAAGATTTCCAAAAAAAACACACTAGTCAAATCACTGTAACCTGTAACATGTACACTATACATGCACATAACCTCTATTGTTTTAGTGTTCTTATTTTAAATGTAAATGGCCATAAAATATGTAAAGCATCAACTTAAAGGAAAACAAGATTATATCAGAATAAAAAGGTAAATATTTAAAGGTTTTATTATTATAAAACATGAAGTTTAAATATATTTAGAAAAATAATCACACTTATATTGTCAAAGGACTAAAAGAAGATATAGTATTAGTCAATCAAAAAAGATTGACATATTAACAAATTAATACTAACTTCTATAAAGAAACCCCTTAAAATTTCAATGGCTTAATGTTATAGATATTTCTTTTCAGTTAAGAATTGCCTAATTAGTAATTGCATATGGAGATGAGTTATTTTTTACATCAGGGTCTCAGACTCACTCTCTCTTTGGTGAATTTATCTAAAAATGATATAAAGAATAATAATAAAAAAAAGAGCTACCTGTTCTGAACTCTTTGGTACAGAAAGACATGTGCTATTTTTGTTCACTATCCATTAGCAAAATGCAGGGGAAGCTTGAAGATATGGTCCCTGACTGAGTAGTCACTTTTCATCAGCAACTCTATTTTAAGGATAGGGATGCAAATCTATATTTGTATCTGGCTGTCTGTGCCACACTATTGAAAAAAGAAAAAGAGACCATTCAGAAAACAAAATATAGCTCTGGGAGAATAAAAGTATTATAGCTGTTATTAAATAGTCAATGTACAGGTACAAAGATAATATCAAGGAAGAATGGCAAAGAGCACTGTAAAAAGTGAAAGGAATAGAAAATGGAGCAGAAATATTTTAAAATAAAAATAGAATAATAGAATCTAACATTAAAATTATAATTCACGGGCCCAGAGAGATAGCACAGCGGTGTTTGCCTTGCAAGCAGCCGATCCAGGACCAAAGGTGGTTGGTTCGAATCCCGGTGTCCCATATGGTCCCCCGTGCCTGCCAGGAGCTATTTCTGAGCAGATAGCCAGGAGTAGCCCCTAAGCACTGCCGGGTGGGGCCCCAAAAAAACCAAACACACAAATAAATAAATAAATTATAATTCATAGCAAAAAGAAAGGAGAGAAATAGATAGGCTAATGGGGAAGGTATGATAATCAAGTAAATAATCTTGGCAAATTAGGGGCCAGAGAGATAGCACAATGGCGTTTGCCTTGCAAACAGCTGATCCAGGACTTAAGGTGGTTGGTTCGAATCCCACGTCCCATATGGTCCCCCGTGCCTGCCAGGAGCTATTTCTGAAAAGATAGCCAGGAGTAACCCCTGAGCACTGCCGGGTGTGGCTCCAAAACTAATAATAATAATAATAATAATAATAATAATAATAATATCTTAGCAAATTCATAGAAATAAGATATATGGGTTACTAGTTTGAAAATTTCACCAAATTCTGGCCTAGTAGATTAAATATACTTAAGCAGGATATGCACATGATGCTTTGAAACATTGTAGCAATAATTTTTAGAGAAATATTTCATGATTTGATGATAACTAAGAATTAGAATGTCACTGGAGTTCCCAGTAATAAAATATATAGAAGTTAGAAAAGAATAAAATGTTATGGTCAGAATTACAAAGGAACAAAATTTTCATCCTACTAGTCTGGGCCTATATAAGGTAGCAAATTAAATGTTGGTTAATAAAAACAATTCTAGTCATGGAAAACTATGAAGTGTTTACCTATAGTGAAATTTTTTAGACTGCTTCGATAGATTATATAAGAATAAAAAAATGAATTAAGAAAAGAAATACCAAACAAGTAAGAAAATGGGATTCAGGGACAAAGTAAAATATAGAAGCCACAGGAAGTTGGATAGTAGAAATATCGGGACAATAACTGTGATTCAGGTCTAGAAGTCAACCAATTTTTACAAAAAAGATATGTCACTAAAATATTTGGTAGCATAGCTAAATACTGGAATGATGTTAAGAAGGTATTTGGAGAATTCGCAGTAGTGGTGGTAGTAGCAGTAGTACTGAGTACTAATACTGGTAGCAGCAAGTTGTATCAGTGGCAATGGCAATAGTAGTAACTGAGTACTAAGAGTAACAACAAAGCAGTCATAGTGATAGCATACCAAAAAATAATAATTTCTCCTAAATACAGATGACAAAAATCATGTTGGAATAAATGAAAGAATATCTGGATAAGTACGAAAAGTTAATAATATATAATTGAGTGATAGGTAATGTTTCAGATGTTATAAATTGTCTAGCTCTGTCTCGAAATGAATAAGGGTTTTAATTTAATAGTTCATTTTTCTTTGGGGATATAACTTCTCTGAAAATAGTAAAATATTTTCACTCGAGATAGGTGAGTAATTTTTTTACAGGTGTGGGCTGTTTCAGTTTCTTTTAATCACCCCCTTAGTGATTAAAATTATTTAATAGCTTCTGTAAAAATGTTGGCAACACTTTCAAAATTATATTAAATTTTTATCTTTTTAAGTTCTAAATCAAGTCCTTTGAGGAAAGGTATGGACAATTCTCTTGAAATGTTCTGAAAAAATAAAAGGAATCTTCAATAATTAAGAACAGGAAAGGCAAACTAGAATTCTGCGAAAGGAGAAAATTTAACTATCCATCTGCTACAATTCATGCCAGTCAGTCAATTAATACAAATGTAATAAAAGAAAAATTATGTGGTAATTTAATAATGTAAGCCCTATTTCCTACCTACTTTAATAAAACTTTAGGAATTATCTTTAATATTTGTATTTTAATAGTTTAATATTTTAATAGAGAGCAAAAGATCTCCATCCAGTTAACAGTTTCTTTTTTTTGTTTTTGTTAATTTTTTTTCAGTCCACCTCAACAGTGTACAATGTTTACTCTTGGTTCTGTGCTCAGGGAACAATTCTAGTAGGCTCAGGTGCTGAGAATCAATCTCAGACTAGCTGCATTCAAAGTAATCACCCTACCCACTGTAATGTTGCTCCACCCCCAGGCTTTTCCTTTCTTATATACACATTTTACTTAATATCTAATTTTGAAGACACCAAATACACTATACAACAACCATTTTTCACAGTGAAAGTTTTGGTCTGACAAAATAGAATGAGACAATGGTTGAGGGAAGACATTATTAGGATATATCAGAAAAGCAGTTGACGAATCTCCTGGGAACTACTTGGAATTAATTATTTCAAATGCAAATTCCTAGAATCTGACACAGAACAACAGATTCAAGTTATCAATTATGAGTCTAAAATTTGATTATTTAGGTACAAAAATCTGTGATTCTCATTCAGCTAACACTGGAATCTACACAGGTTTAATACAGGCCCAAAAGATTAGATAGACCATTATAAGTAGGACTCTTATCAAAGGTTGTATCACATCACATTTATATAATATATATATTATATAGAATACTTATAATTTATAGCAGAGGCAAAGAAATTTCACTTTCAGAGGCAGAAACATTTTTTTGGAAACTACAGATGCACTAAAATGGAGAATAATGACACAAGTCTTGACTACAAGAAAGTTCAAAATGACAAAAATCAAGGATATTAGATATTAATTAATAAAAGATTCATCCAAGTTCTATTTTGTGGTAGAAACTTAAAGTCACACATTGACGTTCTTGTGTCTTCAGTATCACTTCCCTAATTTATAACTAACTTATTTTAGTTACTTGTCTGTTTGTTTATTGGTTTGGAGGCCACACCTTCTAAAGAGCAGGAATGTTTCCATTTCTCTTGAATATGAATTTGCTTTCATCAAAAGAATATGGCAGAATTGATATGATGTAGCTTAGAAAATATCACTAGATATTATGGCTATGGTTTGACTCATGTAAAACACAACTCTGTAACATCATGTGAGAAAGCAGGTCTAGTCTATATTAGAACAGACATGGACAACCCTGAAACTAGTCAGAACCGGCTGCCATATATAATAATAAGACCATCTCAGACCTTTCAACCTAAGAAGTTTCAGCTAACTTCAGCTATCTGAGTCTGACAAACTAAGAGTTAGCAAAAAGACTCATACATCCCAGTAACAGAATCATTCCAAATAATAAATCATTGTTACTATATAAATCATTCAACTTGAAAGGGATTTGCTATATAACAATATAAAATGAAACATTACTACTCTGAAGAAATATATAGAAACCTTTATTTTCCTTACAGCAGTCTTTGCTCCTATGGACAGAAATCTAATATAGTTCTATCACGTAGTGAGTGCTCAAGAATTATGTATAAAATGAATGAACGGATGTGTCATGGTGAATCTCCTTTAACTCTATAAAGACTTATAGTCTGTAATTTGTATCTGTAAATCTATAACAGAATCAAGATCAGAGCACCATCTATTGGTTAGTCTGATAATTTTGAGAACAGTTTGAGAAGATAAGAAATACTCCTTTTATTTAAAACTGATTTGATTTGTAACATATTTGGAGTGATCTTCCTTGTAGAAGAAAAAATATAGAGACATACAGACACACACATGCTAGATATTTTTTATTCTGTTATAATTGGAACAGCCTCAAGATAAAATGGTTCCTATTACTTTATTACTTGAAATAGTTACTGCAAACTAAAGTTACCTTTATGGATTCAGACTCGCTAATAACAAACAAGATTAGGTATAGCTTTTCCTCTATAAAAATAAAATGTGGGTCACTGACATATATTTTCTTTTTAGTATAGGGATTTACATGAATTAAAAGTTGCTGTTTTAGTGATATCTTACTGAGGACTCTTAATTGCCACAATGACAGAATAGTAAGATAGATAGTCTTTGAAATCTTTCCAGGTTAAAATTACTGTGTTTCTGCTCTGTGATGTAGAACTTCAGCAAAAAAAAATTCTGATCAGAACTTTTAGATTAAACCTAAATTTTTCTAGAAAAATATTGACCTGGATAACAGAATTCTATCAGGCACATATCCTTTGGAGGTCATGTATATGTGCTGGTTAGAAAAAAAAAAGAAAGAAATTCTACCATTCACAATAGTATGAAAAAAGTAGAAAGGAAAGGAGTGCCAACAATATCCTACTTCCACAGGTCATACAGTATTTCCAATTGGCATGTTAGAGAACAGTTCCTGAGTATGTAGGCAATCAGTGACCATATAAGCAATTAATATCCACTTTGGTTAGAGAACTACACATAAATTGCATGCAAGGTAAACAACTTACCCGTATATTATCTCACGTGCTATAGGTAATATGATTCATTTTTTAAAAAAACAGTTTACTTTTAAAAGTACATAAATATGTAATACAGTAATTTAAAATTACTAATAGGAATTCATCTAAATTCCTTCTACTTTTTTCTGTTTTTTCTTCTATTTTTTGTTTGTAGTCAAAAGCGTGTTTGTGTGTGTGTGTGTGTGTGTGAGAGAGAGAGAGAGAGAGAGAGAGAGAGAGAGAGATCCTATAGAATTGCTTAAAGGATAAACAAAGCTTCCATTTCTCTAAGTGTTTTAAAATCTATCCCCAGATTAAGCTAGACTATAAACACAAAAGACATGTGTATTTTTCATCATTGCAGCCACCATATAATTTCTTTACACTTGAGATATCATCATCCTTCGTGAGAACTTCCTCAATGTCCTCTTAACTGGTCTTCCATATCACTTTTCCTATATTTCTAGTGCATTTTCAAACACCAGTCACATTACTCTTGGAAAAATGCGATTCTTGTGTTATCACATGGCTACCTGAAACCTTTCTGTGACTTCCTAATGAATTTGAGTTTAAAGACAACTACCTATAAGGTCATCCCTGACCTCCTTGATAGCCACTCCATTATTTGCTAAGCCAGGGGCTCTCTTCAGTATTCAGTGATCTGAAAGAGTGGTTAAGAAGGAAGTGTAATAAAACAATGTCCTACTTCACTGTGCAAGTTCTAAAAAGAATGTTTAGGTATTAAAGTAAATGAGAGACTTTTAAAAAAATCCATAATATTATACCTATATTTAAGGTTATGATTTTTAAATAAAAATAATGTTTAAATGCTAAGCCTGAGAATTAGATTTACCTAACTACTAGCAGCAACACAAAATATTTTTGTGACTTTGGAGTCTAAAGTAGTAACTTTATTGGCTCATGACAATCTGTTAGGAGAGCATCACTTATGCTGCGATAAATAATAACTTCCAAACCTGTTAACTTTAAGGTCAAAAAGGCATATTTTTTCTCCTTTTATATGTCTTATCAGAAGGGCCAGAGTGATAGTACAGCCAATAGGTATTTGCCTTGCATGTGGTCAACCCAGGGCAAACCCAGGTATGATCCCTGGCATCCCATATGGTCCCCTGAGCCTGCCAGAAGCGATTTCTGAGTGCAGAGTCAGGAATAACTGCTGAATGCCACCAGTGTGGCCCAAAAGCCAAAAAAATTTTGTTTTTCCATC
Source organism: Suncus etruscus (assembly GCF_024139225.1). Taxonomy (NCBI): domain Eukaryota; kingdom Metazoa; phylum Chordata; class Mammalia; order Eulipotyphla; family Soricidae; genus Suncus; species Suncus etruscus. Next base: position 76,530,084 of record NC_064860.1, on the reverse strand, counting down.
AGAGGTCAGTTTACATCCCCTTCTTACTGAGATCCAGACCAAAAGAGCAAATACCATTTCAAACTTTGCCGGTTGCCCCTGCAGAAAAATTAAATATTGGTTTTGAAAAGTCTATCTTTCTGGCAATCATATACTCTGCTCCAAAAATGTGACGCCACCTTCAACTCAACCCAGTGGCCAGAACTGATAAGTTTATGAATTTAACTTTTATTCTCATATTCTCAAAGAAGATAAGTAAAACTGCCAAGTAAAAATAATGAATACTCCACATCCAGAATTACCAAGGATCAGATACTCTCTATAAGTATGATATTCTCCTAAGAGGCAAGGAAGTGAATAAAAAATGTCCCAGGAGATATATGAGAAGAAGAGTGATACACTAAATACATTAAAATTTGCATGTGCCTTGGAGAGATAGAAGAGATAAATAAGGCTTTATGTGAAATTGTTCCACCTGAAACAGGTTAATAAAGAAGTAATTTCTCTAACAATACCAATAATAAATATTTAAGGTTTTTTTATTTGAGAATAAATTTAAGCATAGTTTGAGTTATATATTATTCTGAGAATGTAGGCAGTCACACGTGAAACATTCAATTTTGCTTGACAAAATCGAATTGTTTAAATTTTGCACATCAAGATCATAACTATTGGGATTGGAGTGGTAGCACAATGATACGGTGTTTGCCTTGCACTTTGCCTTGCACAGATCATATTATCTGTGGCATCTCATATTATTCCCTAGCCTGCCAGGAGCGATTTCTGAGCACAGAGCTAAGAGTATCCCCTGAGCGTCACTGGGTGTGGCCCAAAAATCCCCCCAAAAAAGAAAAAGAAATTAATTAATAAAAAGAATATAACTATTATTTTTTAATTTAAAGTAATTTAAAATTATAACCACATTAAAACGAATTCTCACTGATCCTGTTATTATCAAGTATAGTAACTGAGAGCCCAGCATCTGGAGTATTTTAAAAGTAAATTAGATATGAACTGGAGAGATAATAAAGGGGTTAATATACTTGCCTTGCATGCAGCATTATGGATTTGATCCTGACACCATATATAATCTGCTGAGCACTGCCACAAGTAATTTCTGAACACAGAGCAGGAATAGCCCTGACATATGTATCCTGAAAATCAAACAAATAAGAAGTGAAGGCTAGAAATATAGCATATAGCAGGTAAAATTTTTAACTTGAATGTGGCTTCTCAGATGGTACCCCAAGCTCTTCCAGGAGTGATTCTTGAGTGCAGAACCAGATGTGATCCTGGTTATGATAGCTAGAAAAATAGAAAACTGGCTCTTAATTTTTTTTGCCTAACAAATGATGTAGGAATAAATGTCATTGACTATCTTATTTAGCAATCCATTCACATAAACAAACAAATAAATGAATCTAATTTTTTTTTAATTTTGGGGCTGCACCTGCTAATGTTCAGGGGTTACTCTTGGTGCTGTACTCAAGAATTACTCCTGGCTGTTCAAGGACCATATGGGCTGTAGGTGATCAATCCAAGTTGGCTGTTTGCAAGGCAAACTTCTCCACTATCAACTCTGGTCCCAAGCTAATAATATTTAAAGAAATTTTTTGGCACTGAATGGTAATGAACATTCATCTTCAAAAGACATAGATCATATCTCTCATTTTAATTTTTTTCTTTCTTTTTTTTTCTTGGAGGGTCACACTCAGTGACACACTGGGGTTCCACTCCTGGGTATGTGCTCAGAATTCTCTCCTGACTTGGGGGACCATATGGGATGTCAGGGATCAAACCGAGGTTCGTCTTGGATTAGCATTGCACAAGGCAAACTACCTACTGCTGCTCCATCGCTCTAGCCCAGCATTTTAATTTTTTCATTTAAATTGAGTAAAGTCAAAGATCACTTAACTGAGATTTTTATTCTCCAACTAATGGAAGTTATGATTTTGAGAATATTATTTCCATTATATTACATGTCTTACAAATGTTTTTTTATTTAATACTTTATCAAGTATTACTATTGTCATAACTGTATAAATCAGTGTTTATCAACCTTGGGCTATATTCTCAGGGTCTTTCAAGGGAGCCCAAGGTGAAGATTCTGTGAATGCTTCTACTCGCCCCCAAAAATTTGGTGTTAGTTAACCAGTAGGAAAAGGTGAATAAATGAAGGAAGCAAAGTCAGAAGGGAAGTATGGCTCTAAAAATGTTCGAGAAACATTAGCGTATCAGTGGTCCTCAAACTATGGCCCGCGGGCCACATATTGTATTTGTATCTGTTTTGTTTCTTCATTGCAAAATAAGATATATGCAGTGTGCATAAGAATTCGTTCATAAGTTTTGTTTTTACTATAGTCAGACCCTCCAATGGTCTGAGGGACAGTGAACTGGCCCCCTGTTTAAAAAGTTTGAGGACCCCTGGCCGTAGATGATGGTACTCAAGTTTTGTAAGTTTGAATCACTTGACTAAGTCCTGGAGCTGATTCTATTATAAGATATTACTTCAGTGGTTTTTGATTTGGATTTGTTTTTCTGACTTCCAACCCAGTACTTTTCCCAATACACCATAGTCCATTTACTGAGCCGTACCCTAATAAAGCTAACAGTTATTGAGTGTGTGATAGTACATGCCAGTAAAATCCAGACCAAAGTGCCTATTCTAGAAAAAAAAATGCAAAACACTATTAGATCAGCCTTACTTCCATTTATTCTATCAGCAGCATCTGTGTGTATTGGAATAGACTACAAAGAGATTACCTTTGTATTAGGCTATTTCTAATATGTGGTATTAAAAATTGATCTTATTTTTTTAATATATTGAACAAGAGGGGATCTTATCAACCATCTGCTACTGAGTCCTCTGTTGTCTTGGTTGCTTATATTTATGCTAATGAAAAATCCACCCTTGGGGCTCCAGAAATTTGCATTCTTTCCTCTTATTCACATAGATCCTGGCCAAGGAAATGGACAGCATGAAATTAGAGTTGTGAATTGAACTTTGGAGGATATGTAAGGAGACAAATTGAAAATCTGCAAAAGGAAAATAGGAGCAGGTTTCAAGAGTTTCCTCAAGTATTGATGTCTTTTATTTAATTTGTGAGTAGGGACTGGTGATTTGTTTGAGAAAAGAAATTTGAACTTGTTTGAATCTTGGCTTCTTGAGGTTAAATACTGTTAATTCTGTAGCCTTACTTTAGTCCCTTCTTTTATTTGACATTCATTTCCTCATCCAGAGAAAATCTTCTGTAACTGATCTGTGAAACAGTTCTCAGCAGTTCTAAAAGAAAGCATTTCAAACAACTTAAAATATAAAGTAGCTCCAATGTTTTATCAATTCAACAAAATACATAGTAAATTTAGCCTAATCATTGTTTTCTTTATTCTTTCATTAATGTTATGCAATTTGAGAAAAATTCTTTCAAATATTTAAGATTTAGAAGAATACATGTTCTGTATTTTCTTTTAATAAACAGAGAAGAATCCTTTGATCAAAAGGGGATATGTAAGAAATACACACACTGGAAGATCAAAGAGATATTAATATTTAATACATAAGGATAAACATAAGAGCAAAGAAAAACAAAATTCTTTATAACCTCTCTGTACTTTTTTATCAGAAGCCCATATATTTTGTGTCCTTTCAAAGTCTTCGCATGGAGATAACATTAATAATTTCAAAAACCTACTTTGTTAATGGACCATTTTCCCTTGAACAATAAATAAAGTGCAGTTATGGAATAATCACGCTGATATATTGGTAAAAGTAGGTATCACCTCTTATCACCTCTGTAAAGAATTTCAAAGAGTAGCATTCCTTAAGTATTCTTCACTGACTCACAAAAGTGAAACAAAACATGCAAGAATGCTTTCCAAAAGAAACTTTAGTTTCCATCTTTTAAGGATAATGTTATTTACAAATAACATTTCCATTCAATAAAATTTAACAAAATAATTCAGCTATCTCATTCAACAAAATAGTTTAAAACTTTGGGTAAATATTAAATTTGTAATGCTTAATCTTTAATATAAAAGTTCCCTTTTACGTATTTTTCTTTATTAATGTCTTTATTTATACAATTTGTTTACAAAAATATTTGTAGTTGGGTTTCAGTCATATAAAGAACACACCTCCTTTCACCAGAGCAACATTCCCATCACCAATGCCCCAAATCTCCCACCTCCCTACCCCCCACCCCCATCTGTACTCTAGACAGGTTTTCTACTTCCCTCATTCATTCACATTGGTTTTATTTAGTTTTGTTTGTTTGTTTGTTTGTTTGGGTCACACCCAGCAGAGCTCCTGGCTCTTCGCTCTGAAATTACCCCTGGCAGTCATGGGGGATCATATGAGATTCCAGGATTTGAACCACCATCCCTCTGCATGCAAGGCAAATGGCTTACCTCCATGCTATCTCTCTGGCCCCATTCATTCACACTGTTATGTTAGTTGTCAGTGTAGTTATTTCTCTAATTCACCATGCTTTGTGCTGAGCTTCCTGTTGTGAGCTGGACCGTCCAGCCCTCATCTCTATTGTCTTTGGGCATTATTGCAAAAATTTCTTATTTTTCTTAAAAACCCATAGATAAGTGAGACTATTCTACATCTATCTCTCTCCCTCTGACTTATTTCACACAGCACAGTAGATTCCATGTACATTCATGTATAGGAAAATTTCATGACTTCATCTCTCCTGACAGCTGAATAAAGTTCCATTGTGTAGATGTAAGTTTTAACCAGTCTTATACTGTGAGATGGTACACAGAAAAAAAAAAAACAGAAATAAGCATATTAAACAAATACACAATATGATGAATTTAAAGCTTGCATCAAATAGCTATCACACAGGTCACAATAAAGTGTTGATGAATCAACAGAGATGACTTCTTGAATTTGACCATCTTTGTCCCCATTTGGCTAGTCACTACAATGATTTTTAATATATTATATCTTCTTTGTTTTTATATTATTTTTTTCTGTGTCTAAAAATATGAATTGACTATTTTGACCAATATGTATTATTTGTGATATGCTTCTTCTGTTTGACATGATGCATATGTATTTAACCCATAATACAAATTTGTTCATTTCATCATATAAATGAATCAATTATGTTTATCTACTGTAATATTGAGATGAATTTATATTGTTTCCAATGTTTTTGCCTAATAAGTTCTCCACTGAATATCTGTAATATATATTGATAAAAGTAAGCATGATCTTTAGGTGTCAAAAATTGCAGAGAGTTTAATAGTATTTAGTGGTTGTCAACTAATAAATCCACCAACCATGATTTCCTGAATCTTAATAGAATACATTAAATTCCTGGATAAGAGAAAAGACCACTTTAATACTTACTGCAATAGCAGTAATAAGGAATCAGATTTTTACAGCATTTTACTGGCCCTTGATGCCCATAGGTAAAGATTAAGAGGGGCACATATATGTCTATAAACAGATTGCACAGCAAGAGATGAACCCAATTAAAAAATAAAGACAACCAATATAAACATAATATGTTCTTCTAGGAACAACATAACTATTTTTCAAGTTTATTTTCTGCACAGATCATACAGAAGATATAGAAAGAAAAATTTCAGGAAAAATTAGCCCAAAAACTATGGCCCAAAACAGATTGATAACATGATTCAGTACTAAAACACATTTTTCATACATATCAGGCTATGGGTTCAATTTCAAGCACTCTAAAAATGTCTAAAAATATGAAAATACTTGAAGAATTATCTCCATAATTACATAAATATCATTTTATGAAAGATTAATTTTCTATCTTTAATTCTACTCCCATTTTTAAAACCTTATATAAAAACTATTATTAGTTGGTAAGTTATCGATACTTCCACTACAATTTTTTCACTTAATTTTTTATTATTATCTATACTTAAGCACCATGATAGCAAACATGTTTGTAGTTGGGTTTCAGTTATAAAAAAGACCACCCCCTCTTCACCAGTACAACCTTCCTATCACCAATGTCCCCCATCTTCCTCCTCCCCAGTTTTTTAATTCTATATTGCATGTTCTAAATATCGTTCAAATAAATGATTTCTTTAAATTTTTGAGCTTATAGTCAAACAACTCTCCAATAATTTTTTATACAATTCTTACAGAAGATTATAACTCCATGCCCCATTCACTAGCTTTTTAATGTATGTATGTATGCATTGTGTTTGAAACTGAGGAAATAGTCACAATATCTTTTCTGAAGACCATATAATGCCAGATATTGTACCTGAACTTCCTCCATAAAAAGGATATACTTTACACTTTTGATATATTTCTCTGGCCCTCCATCTCTAATAAAAATAAATAGGTAATAGTGGGCTAGGTATTTGGCATTAATGTGCTTGCTTTCCATGAAGGGCAGCTGAATTTGATTCCTGATATCACACACCAAACCCACAAGTATTAAAACTAACAATTCATCTAAATATGTAAAATTTCATCACTATAAGTGTCTTTTATAGAGGAAAAAAGTGATTCACCATACACAGAGAAGAAAATACTAAATTCAGATCATGTCTAGATCTATTCCCAGTGAACCTTAGGTGATAACATTCAAATGATATATGATTCCCTGGACATCATATTAACTCTAATTTATTTAATAATCAAGCTTTCCTGTGTAGATATGTCAAAGAAGTTTTCTTTAAAAGGATTATTATCTCCATTTGCTTGGCACCTATGGAATTCAACAAGTGCAACAAAACAGATTGTGTTTTGTTGTTTTGAAATATTTATCAACTGCACTTGGTGTATTATTTTATTTAGATGCTTTAATGTCTTCGGGCCTTCCTAGGAGGAATTGACACATCTGAAGTTAGCTAACCTGGATATGGTAAATAACTCATCTGAGAGTATAATTTTCCATGCAATAAAAACAATTCAAAACACACTCTATAACTATTTCTTTTAACCACCTCTTACAAGAAAGGCTACCATCTATGCATCTCAATGTCAGACCACCAGGAATAGCTCCTACATTATGGAGTCTATCATCTTAATCCTGAACCTCCTTAACCAGACACATTCATTTCCTCCTTTCAAAATCATCATTAGGGATCAGAGCATGAGCAGAGAAGGCATTTGATTTCTATGAAGTTGACCTAGGCTTGATCTTTGGCAACTGTATGATCCCTGAGCAGCACCAGGAGAGAATTTCAAGTGCAGTCAAGAATAAGCCATGAGCACAGCCAACTGTGGCCCCAGATAACAAAAAAATAATCACCATAGACATTCTGCCTATATTGTTTTCCATTCTCTCTGCCCCATGCCTACCCTTAGGATTTCCTGATGTGGTCTGAATAAGTTTTATTTGCCTCTTATTTCTAATTTTATAAATATAAACAATTATAACATAATTTTATGTCTCTAAATGTCTTAGTACATCTAAATAAACAAATCACAAATACATTTAAACAATAATTTGTGTAGAAAGGGGAAGCCGCTGACCTCTGCTGGAACTCAGATGCCAGCACCCCTATCTGCCTGTCTTCTGTGCAGTGCTGCCTAATTTTATCCTGTGTGTGACTCATCTGCGGATGGCTAGCCTTATCTGGAGGTGAGTTTACACGCCCAGAAAGGGAGGAGCCAGAGGAGCACATCATTAACCAACATGTAGAAAAACTCACAATACAAGTGTGACAATGGGGAAACAACGCAGGCCAACGCCAGATATAGAGAATGAAGATGGAAACTCAGATGACCAGAACATGACCAACTGACTAGTAAGTCTCTCAGATAGAGTTTAGAGTCAAAATATGGAAGATGTTCAAAAAACTCAAAGAAAGTATAAACAAGAATACTAATAAGAACTAAGAGAATATGAAGATAGAAATGAGAACACTCCAAACTGAAATTTCAGGTCAAATAACAGATCTGAAAAAACTCAGTAGATGAATTGAAGAAAAACATGGATGAACTTTCCCATGAGTTAACATCAGCTGAAGATAGAATTAGTACACTGGAAGATGAGATGAATAACAACTCTGTACAGCAGAAGAGACTGGAAAAAAGCCTTAAAGCAAATGATCAAACAATGGAAAAATTACTCAAAGAATGGGAACAGATGAAAATAGAAGTCTATGATAAACTCAACAGAAAAACTTAAGAAGCATTGGAGTCTCAGAGACCCAGGAAGAAAATCTCCAGGAAGAATTAACGGTCAAGAACATCATTAAAGAGAAACTACCAGAGCTAAAGAATACATGCGTTCAAATCCTGCATGCCCAAAGAGTACCAACTTAAAGAGACCCCAGAAAAAACACCCCAAGACACATTCTAATCACAATGATGAACCCCACAGATAGAGACATAATTCTGAATGCAGCAAGATTAAAAAAAGAAATTACATTCAAGGGAACATCCTTGAGATTTACAGCAGACCTGTCACAAGAAACACTCAAGGCCAGAAGGCAGTGGTGGGACATAGTGACAAAACTCAATGAAATAAATGCTTCACCTAGAATACTGCACCCAGCAAAACTCACTTTCAGGTTTGAAGGAAGAATACATGGTTTCACAGACAAACAACAGCTCAGAAACTTTACAGACTCAAGACCAGTCTTAAAATCTGAAAGACCTACTTTAAGACAAGACTGACCAACAGAGACACCAAAATTCGATAGAAAAATGGTACTAAATCCCAGGACAATTCTTTCTCTCAATGTCAATGGACTAAATACACCAGTTAAGAGACACAGAGTGGGAGCTGGGGAGATGGCGCTAGAGGTAAGGTGTCTGCCTTGCAAACGCTAGCATAGGATGGACAGCGGTTTGATTCCCCGGCATCCCATATGGTCCCCCCAAGCCAGGGGCGATTTCTGAGCACATGGCCAGGAGTAAGCCCTGAGTGTCAAACGGGTGTGGCCCAAAAACAAAGAGAGAGAGAGAGAGAGAGAGAGAGAGAGAGAGAGAGAGAGAGAGAGAGAGAGAGAGGCTAAATGGATCAAAAAACTCAACCCAACCTTCTGCTGCCTAAAAGAAATGCACCTGAATAGTTAGAACAAGCATAGACTCAAAATAAAAGTCTGGAGGAAAATCATCTAAGCAAATGACACTCATAAAAAAGCTGGAGTGGCCAATTAATATCAGATGATGCAAACTTTATACTCAGGAAAGTTATAAGGGACAAAGATGGACATCTTGCATTAATCAAGGGATTTGTACAGAAGCAAGAAATCACTCTCCTAAACATATATGCTACAAATGATGGACCAGCAAAAATTTTAATACAATTGTTGACAAATTTGAAAAATAGTATCAATAACAACACAATAATTGTGGGAGACCTCAACACGGCATTGTCAACACTTGACAGGTCAACCAGACTGAAACCCAATAAAAATGTACTAGACGTGAAAAGAGAAATGGAAGAAAGAGGCCTAGTAGATATATATATATATATATATATATATATATATATATATATATATATATATATATATATATATATAACCTGGATGCACATTCTTCTTTAATGTACATGGGACATTCTCCAGGATAGACTACATGCTAGCACATAAAATATACCTTCATAATATCAAAAGGATAGAAATTTTGCAGGCTACCTAGCTGACCACAAGGCTCTGAAATTGTATGTAAACTACAAAGGGACACAGAAGAAAAACTTTAATACCTGGAAGTTAAACAGCCTAATACTGAATAACCAGTGGGTCCGAAATGAAATCAAAGAGGAAGTCAAAACCTTCCAGGAAATAAATGACAATAGAGACAAAAACTATCAGAACTTATGGGACACAGCAAAAGCAGTACTGAGAGGAAAATGTTTAGCTTTGCAAGCACACATCAGGAAAGAAGGAGGGGCATACCTGAATAGCTTAATGATGCAACTCATAGAATTAGAAAGTGCTCAACAAAAGGAACCAAAAATAGGGAGACAGAAGGAAATAACAAAGCTTAGAGCAGAAATCAATGAAGTGGAAACCAAAAAACAATTCGAATGATCAACGAAAGCAGAAGTTGGTTCTTTGAAAAAATAAACAATATTGATAAACCACTGGCAAAACTAACAAAGAAAGAGAGAGAGAGAAACTTGATAACTTGTACTGGAATGAAGAAGGAGAGATCACTACTGAAACTCTATGCCACTAAAAATGAGAACCTGGAAGAAATGGATAAATTCTTGGACTCTTATAATCTTCCACGGTTGAATGAAGAGGATGTAGCATATCTAAACAACCCCATCACTACTGAGATAATTAAGACAGTAATCAAATGTCTGCCCAAAAACAAAAGCCCAGGCCCAGATGGATTCACTAATGAATTCTTTCAAACCTTTCAAGAGGAACTACTACCAATCCTGGCAAGACTCTTCCATGATATCAAAGAAACGGAATACTTCCAAATAGCTTTTATGAAGACAACATCACTTTGATACCTAAACCACACAGAGATGCTACCAAAAAAAAAAGAAAATTACGGACCAATATCGCTGATGAACACAGATAATAAAATACTGGCAAACAGGATTCAATACCTCATTAAGAAGATCATCCACTCTGACCAAGTAGGTTTCATCCCAGGAATGCAAGGCTTGTTTAACATCCATATATCCATCAACATGATACACAACATCAACAACAAGAAAAACAAAAATCACATGATCATATCAATAGATGCAGAGAAAGCATTTGATAAGGTCCAACACCCATTCTTGATCAAAACTCTCAGCAAAATGGGAATGAAATGAACCTTTCTGAATATAGTTAAGGCCATCTACAATAAGCCTGTGGCAAATATTATCCTCAATGGAGAAAATCTAAAAGCTTTCCCTCTAAACTCTGGCACAAAACAAGGCTGTCCTCTCTCATCTCTCCTATTCAAAATAGCACTGGAAGTACTTGCTATAGCAATTAGGCAAGAAAGAGATTTCAAGGGAATCCAGATAGGAAAGGAAGACATCAAGCTCTTGCTGTTTGCAGATGACATGATACTCTATTTAGAAAACCCTAAAGACTCTACCAAAAAGCTTCTAGAAACAATAGACTCATATAGCAAGGTGGCAAGCTACAAAATTTACACACAAAAATCAATGGTATTTCTATACACCAATAGTAATTAGGAAGAAATGGACATTAAGAAAACAACCCCATTCACAATAGTGCCACACAAACTCAAATATCTTGGAATCAACTTGACTAAAAATGTGAAGGACCTATACAAAGAAAACTATAAAACTCTGCTCCAAGAAATAAGAGATCACAAAGGTGAAATGGCACGAACAAACCGGCCTGCACATAGTTTAAAGAAGCCACGTGGTGAGATCAGCGTGGGACAAACCAGCATCTGGACTTACGGTTTTAGGTGTAGGGACTAAGCTGGTAATCATATTATTTTACTCATAGTTGGTGATGGGATAAGTTTTAGTTAGTGGTTTAAAAAAAGGGGGGGAGTAATAACAGTTTAGCCCATTTAAAGATCTGATTTCTAACCGCCTGCATCTTTGTCTTGATTAAGTAATTTTCTTTATAATTTAAGTATGTTTTGTTTTCCATAGTTAATATTTTCAATTGCAAAATGTTTTACTGTGTGTATTTTAATGTACTTAGCCTATTTTTAAAATGTGTGTTATGCATTTATGCTGTAGTACTTGTGTGTAGGGAAGGTTAATAGGAACAGAAAGTTCTCCCAATATAGTTTAAAAGTATAGGAACATGAAAGTTCCGGAATAGTGCTTGGTAGAAAAGCATTAAAAGAACTTTAAGTTACAGGTGTATAGTATATTTTGCAGAAATGTTATGTTTTTGAAAAGGGCTGGTATGTTAATTTTCACTCTATTATGTTGGTGCATGAAAATATTAACCCACCTTTGGCTAAAGGTAGAGTTAGGATTACAAATGGTTCTTTTATATTTCAGAGAATGGGGAGATGAAGCCTCAATCCCCCACCCATATTTCCTAGGTAACTTGACCTTACCTGCAAGACCCCGACCATTCCTGGGAGGGGTCTTGGAAAAGGTAGATAAGACCTTTGACTCAGGGGATTAGGGCCCTTCTGCTCTGCTGGGCTCTCTGGCCTTGGCTGGCTCTCTCTCTTCTGGTCTTTAACCAGCATGGAGGTCAAAGGAAGATGGCTGAAAGGAGTTAAGATGCAGGGCTAAGAATAGCAAATGCTTGAAAGGTTCTGATATAGGCCACACACATGTGGTGAATAGGGCATGAATAAAGTTGATGCTTCCTGATGCCTGTCTCTGGATGAGTCTGATTCCGCTGTTCACCTAAACCCCAGACCAGCCAGTTCATGGGGGATGAAGCCGCATGGCCAGGGCTTAAGGACAAAGGCATCCATCCACCTCTATCCACCACCATTGTTAATTATTTAATTCAACAGACATGCAGAAATGGAAACACATACCCTGCTCATGGATTGGCAGGATTAACATCATTAAAATGGCTATACTCCTCAAAGCATTGTACAGATTTAATGCGACCCTTTAAAGATACTCATGACATTCTTTAAAGAAGTGGATCAGGCACTTTTGAAATTCATTTGGAAAAATAAACACCCTAGAATAGCTAAAGAAATCATTGGAAAAAAGAATATGGGAGGAATTACTTTTTCCAACGTTAAACTTTACTACAAAGTAATAGTTATCAAAACAGCATGGTATTGGAATAAAGACCAGCTCTCAGACCTGTGGGATGGGCTTGAATACTCAGAGAATGTTCCCCAGACATACAATCACCTAATTTTTGATAAAGGAGCAGGAAATCCTAAATGGAGCAGGTAAAACCTCTTCAACAAGTGGTGTTGTCACAACTGGATAGCCACTTGCAAAAAATTGAACTTAGACCCCCAGCTAACATCATGTACGAAGGTAAAATCCAAATGGATTAAAGACCTCAATATCAGACCCGAAACCATAAGATATATAGAACAACATGTAGGCAAATCACTCCAGGACATTGAGACTACAGGCTTATTCCGGGAGGAAACTGCACTGTCCAAGCAAGTGAAAGCAGAGATTAACAGATAGGAATATATTAAGCTCAGAAGCTTCTGCTCCTCAAAGGAAATAGCGCCCAGGATACAAAAGCCACCCACTGAGTGGGAGAAACTATTCACCCAATACCCATCAGATAAGGGGCTACTCTCCAAAATATACAAGGCACTGACAGAACTTCACAAGAAAAAAACATCTAATCTCATCAAAAAAATGGGGAGAAGAAATGGACAGAAACTGTGGTACATATATACAATGGAATATTACGCAGCTGTCAGGAGAGATAAAGTCATGAAATTTTCCTATACATGGATGTACATGGAATCTATTATGCTGAGTGAAATAAATCAGAGAGAGAGAGAGAAAAACACAGGATGGTCTCACTCATCTATGGGTTTTAAGAAAAATAAAAGTCATTTTTGCAATAATAATTTTTAGACACAAAAGAGAGATGGGCTGGAAGTTCCAGCTCACCTCATGAAGCTCAGCACAAACACGGATGAGTTTTGTTAAAAAATAACTACATTTTGAACTATCTTAATAAAAAGAATGTATGAAGGAAATAGAAAGCCTGTCTAGAGTACAGGTAGGGATAGGTGGGGAGCAGGGAGACTTGGGACATTGGTGATGGGAATGTTGCACTGGTGATGTGTGGTGTTCTTTACATGACGGAAACCCAAACAACACAATCATGTATGTAATCAAGGTGTTTAAATAAAAAAGGTATTAAAAAACAATAATTTTTTCCTTACAAATATGATAAATATACTAATCATACTCTAGTCACAAAAATATATTTCAGAGTTATCCAGAATTATTCTATTTGTTTGTTTACTTCTGGTTTAGAAATAATAGAGGTAGAGACAGCACATACTTTCATCAACACCTCAAATATAAAAAAAATAGTGCAAAGACACCTCAAATATAAAAATAGAGTGTAACAAAGGTAAAACTCAGCATAAATTTTCACTGAATAAAATTACTATCAGGCTATACTCCTGGCTCTTCACTCAGAAATCACTCCTGGAAGGCTTACGGGACTATATGGGATGCCAGGAATTAAACCCAGGTCCATCCTGGGTCAGTTGCATGCAAGGCAAACACCCTAATGCTGTGCTATCACTCCAACCCCTACAAAACAATTTTAAAAGAGTTCTAAGTGATTCAGAATGAGTGTTTTTTAAGAAGGCAGCAAAGTCTTCCAGTCAAATGCTCTGGTGCTTTCAAGCACTGCAGGTCTTCAAAAGCTAGATGAGCAAGGAAAGGAAATAGTAACCTATGAGTAAATGAGTACTGTGCTGTGTAATGAAGTAAAAATATAAATTTTGCATTTAGTTTGGCTTTCTTTATCAATAAGTTGTTTCTTTGGGGGAAACTAATTAATGGCCTTGAAGTTTTATGATTTATAAAATTATGTTGAGAAATGATGGGATTATAATACAGTCACATGATTTCAGGGCCTCAGAAATTGGTCTTTATTTTCTATGTCACATGTTTTCTTACTATTTTTCTTTATTATAGAATTTCCTTGCCTTTCTTCAAAACCTTCTTTTAAACTTTCATAGCTACTTTCTTCCCACTATTAGTGCTACTAATTTTAAAATTCTATCTATTCCATAGAGATAACCATCTAATTGTTTTTTATTGTTCCATGTGTACTAATTGTTATTTCACAAAGAGGTTTTAGAGATTTGAAAAGAAGTATAACTTCCCTACTTCCTTTTAATTCTCAGACCATCTGGAATAACATTAAGTGTGAGGTACCTCTTCCCCAAATGTCCTAAATTTTCTATTGAAATGTTAATCTCACCTGGATGGTGAGACCCACCCACACCTCAGAGGGGTCTGCAGTTTGACCCTTAATACAGAATTGTTGTTAGATGCTCCTTAGTGCTGTTTTTAACAACAACAACAACAAAATAATGTATACTGTTCTGCTTCATAAATTGAGGAGAAAAAAAAGTGCATGTTACCAGGAGCAAACAGTTGCAGGATCTTTGAGAAGAAATAAAAATGATCAGACCTAAATACCAAGCCCAAAGTCAACGACAACAGAATCAAGATATCCAATCTACAACAAGTTATAAACAGTAGGGACCTGTTACACTAGCAGTCCAGGAGGCAAAGGGGGAGGTCTGAGATGAAGGGAAGACAACACTGGTGGTGGTAATGGCCCTAATTCACTGCCACTATGTTTCTTTAATATATCTATGCAAGACATAATTCACATTGGTCACAAAAAATATTATTTAAAATTAAAAATGATGTTTACACATAAAAATGGAAATAATGGTGAAACACAATTAAAAGAAATATGAAAGCCTGCATAAAATATTCTGTCTTTATTAAGAAAATGATATTAATAAAGACATTGATAAGACTAGAAATATTGGTAAGAATATATATTGAAAATGTACTTTAAAGTGGTAGGGCATTTGCCTTGCATGCTGCTGACTCAAGGTGAACCTGAGTTTGATCCCCAAAGTCCCATATTGTCCCCCAAGCCAGGAGCCATTTCTGAGCGCATAGCCAAGAGTAATTCCTGAGCATAACTGGGTATGGCCCAAAAACCAAAAAAAAAATTGAAAAATTGAATATATGTGATAAGTGAGACATCATAAAAGGCAATGAATGTAAAGGAAAGACAAATTAAAAATATATATATTGGGGATTGGTTACTATAGGTATCCCATTACTCCTGAGCACCCCCAGGAGTAAATCTTGAGTGCAGAGCCAGGAGTAAATCCTGAACAGCACAGGGTGTGGCCCAGTAGCAAACAAAATCATTTATTTTAAGATCATTTGTCAACGGGCTGGAGAGATAGCACAGCAGCAGGGCGTTTGTCTTGTACGCAGCTGATCCTGGACAGACAGTGGTTTGAATTCCTGCATCTCATTTGGTCCCCCCTGCCTGCCAGAAGCTATTTCTGAGAACAGAGCCAGGAGTAACCCCTCAGTGTCTCCTGATGTGACCCAAAAACAAAAAACAAACAAACAAATTAAAAGATCATTTGGCAAGAAGTGGGAGGGACAATATAGGCCCTTTGCTTAGTACATTCACAATGGCAGTCACATTCAAGGGTATCACATTGTAGTCATCATAAGTCCTGCAGTAGCTCTCTGACCCTCAATAAGAGAATTTATAAATAGCATAAATTGAAAGTAAATATATCTAGAAAACTGGCATGTTCAGGCATACTAAGCCAGTTTACATACTCTTTTTGATAGAGAAGGGAAAATAATTTCTTGGTAATTACCAATTTCTATATTCCCAGAATAAGTAATACCATGCTACTCTTAAAATGCTACTGAATGGGGAATAAATGAAAAGAGAAGCACAATTGCTCTAGATCACGTCAACATTTTCTAATTGAAAATAAATTTGAAAGTCTCACTAAATAGAGAAAGAATTGCTTCGGCCTTTGTAAAGGATCTAAATTCTAAGATGGGAAATGCTTGAAATAAAGCCTCTAGTTAATTGATCAAACACAGTCTTAATTGAGAATATGTGAGGTCAGTCTGATGTAGAATAAAGGGTGAATTAGAAAAAATATCTGAAAGAAAAAGAAAACCATCTGATAAGTTCATGAATAAAGAAACTGAAATTCATTCAACAGCAAATGCAGATTCACAAAAAATCTTAGAAGTTATAGGAGACAGTGACTTCGTGAAAGCCATTCTTTATGACAGTATATGTTTTTTGTGCCTTATATATCTGAAATAACAGGAAGCCTGAAAAGCTAGATCAAGGTGAGGAACTGCAAGATTTTCACTGACAGTGAATAGGTAGAGAAAATTGGGAATCATAAAGGGAAGAATCATGAAAATACTTGAAAAACTTTTAAAGGTGAAAGATTATTGAGATAAAAGTAAAAAGAAACTTTCTTTTGGATTTTTGAATTTAGAGTAGAATCTTCATCTCAATGAACAAATCTGATTCAATAATCAATAGAGCATAAGCTGATTTATGGAGGGCAGACAGTGACTTCAGGCTTAGACATTTTAGATCCCAGCAATATCTGCTCCCTTCCTTTCCTTCAGAGTTCCATAGACCAAACAGATTTCTGGTGTTCATTCCAACAACTATGACTTGCCATTTTCCAAATGCAAATGCCCGGATCTCTATGCATTTTGATAGTACAGTTCCTATCTTAAATACCATTTTATCCTAACACTCCCTTTTCTGTTTTCTCTATTTTCTGTACTCTCTTTATGTTTGCTCTCTTAACCAATTCAGAAAACCTTTTATTTTATGGAAAAGGCTCTTTCTTTTCAAAAATGTCTTTCTGTACAATATTTTACTAAAATGTCAGGGTGTTGCTTTTTCAAAATGTTCATTTTGCTTGCCTGGAATTTGAAACCTCTTCTGTCTTACAGCTCACAAGAAACTTTCTGGGTTTGTAATATAGAGAGGTTGAACAAGTAAGTAATTGAAAAGAAAAAAATTAGACCACCACCACACCATCACCATTATTGGGCTTTTAAATATAAAAATTAATTATATATATTTAGAAAACTATCATTATTTTTATACTTCCCTTTCATATTCCTAAGGTTTAGAGAAGCCAAAATGAGAATGTATTCCTTCTTTGTTTGTCCACAGGTTTTTGAGTCACTTATAAATAAAACAATCTAAAATTTCACTTTGATTTCTCCACTGATTTTCTTAATTTGGTAACATAGTTAGGAATGTCTCTTAAACTTGTAGGAGCCCTATCATATTAATAGTTTATATTTGGGGGGGCCATTGGGTTAATGAGCCTAATTGCCTTCAAACAGGCAGGACTTTGGGAAAAGTCTCCATTGTACTGCTTGGTAACATTTAATTCTCTTAATTCTCTAAAGTAGAAATCTTTCTTCTTAGATCTTAACACTGTTAGAAGGGAATATTAGAATGTACCTTTAGAAGAATAGCTGTTTTGCCTCTGTAAATTTTCTTTGCTTTAGATATGGACTATAAAGGTTGTGTTCTGAGAAATACCTCAATGGACATACACTAAGGAATGTGGACTATAAAGCATGCAGTCCAAGAAATGCCAGGATGGTCATAGAGTTTAAGTAAACCAAGAAAGAAAGTTTAAATAAACTAAGAAATCTAATTGCACCCAGGGGCTAATGATATCCAGGAACCTGAGATCACCCCAAATGGAATTCGACCACCTGCGGGTACCCGAATGGAATATGGGCCTTAAATTTATCTAGTGGGTGAAACCTATGAAATCTATCTAGCTGCCACCTGAGTTCCTCCTTTACTAACCAGTTTACCCCTAAGCAATGATGTAATATAATTGAGTTCTTCCTTCACTAACCAGTTTACCCCTAAGCAATGAGCCAATCTATTTTAAAATTATATAAAAGCAAGAACCTAAGATGCTCTGAGGGTCACACCTGCAAGAGATGCGACTCTAGCATGCTGGAATAAACTCCCTGCTTTCTTGCATTATTCTCATCTCCTCTGTCTTTGTGGGATGGATCTTGAGTCTGTAATAAACAATACAATTTCTTAAGAGCAGTTATTAAAAACTAATCTTAAGAGTTAAAAAAATAAAAATGTCAGGGTGTGGTGTTTTAGTACCATACTTTAGATATATTTGTATTCCACCTCTACTCCAAAAAATGTCCTTTTATGTAAGTAAAGAGTGGCTATAATTAATATTGTTCTATTAATGAACACTAAGGCAGCAGAGATAACTAATACAATCAACTATTTGATTTAGAATTAAGCATAAATCTAGGATTCTTTCTTAATATACTACCTGTTAAACAAAATAGTTATTCAACCATTCAATTTCCTTAAAAATCATCTGCTATATAGACCTTTCTCTATGTATTATAATTCTAAGCATATCTCAAAAAATGTAAGAGGAAATTTAAACTAGAATTAAGAATAAATGTTTCCTATTCAAAATCACATTGCCTTTTCCCAAACTTCACTTATTTTCTATAACAATCACAATTTCCTACAAAAATATATTAAAAATTAAATATTTAATTTTCTTTATGATCTTAGTTTGAACATAGGCATCTTATAATTTTGGCTTATCTTTTTTTTAGCAAAAGGGTTTATTTATGTTTTAATATAAAACATAGGAAATAGAAAAGAAAACTGTGCAAAGCAGTTTTTGATTCAAAAGGTGCTTACTCTGTATCTCCAATTGCAGTCTCCTCACGTTTCAGATCTTTAGCAAAAGACATGCAATCAAGCCTCCATTCTGAGCTGAATGTTTCTAACTTATTAATTCTAACAGACAAGATAAGGAGAAAGAAAACCTCTGAAGCATGTAAATTCCATTGTTTTAATGTATAAGTAGTTTTAACCCTGAAGGGTAGCTCGCCAACCCTTGAGGAGCTCTTGAATGCTGAGTGATATTCTTTAGTTCTTCATTTTGAGTTCAACATAATTATTCTATCTATAGCAAGTATTCCTGAAATCACTGGTTTAAAGCTTACACCAATTGTTGGGAGGTAGACTTCCGGGAATCAGTAGATGCGGGGTCCTGAAGCCCCCCAGGGGGGCCCGGCCAGCAGGAATTAGCTGGGAAGACTTCTCAGACAACCGCACTCCTATTTTGCTGGGTAGAAGCACAACCACACTGTAAAAAATCTGAGAGAGGTTAATAATAAAGACCCAAGGCAATGTCTCACTGCTCAAGGGCAACTTTATTTGGCTACAGCTCCTTCTTATATAGAGAAGGAGAAGGGGGCAGTACAAGGGTGATGTCAATCACACTTTTGGCATGAAAATTACTTCATTATTCCAAATAAGGCAAGTGGGCAATACTTCTTGCAGTATCCATGGAAACATCTTGTGACCTTCTAGCTGCATTCCTAATTGCTTGACTATCAGGAGGTGGTGCAAGATGTGCTTGCCTCAGTGATCTTGAACAGACAATGTAGCATATACACAATAATGAATGTCTTGTAAACTCAGGGATATGGTTAAGGGAGTAAGGCCTCATTTCTGGGAATGGTACTGGGCTGTGTTGCTCTCCTCCGGGCTAAAAGATTAATTATACTTTGCAGCTGCATTTTCCTTTCTCTTTGGCCCAAGAACTTACAGCAAGACTGCATGTAGCCTTTAGGTGAAAGGCTGGATTATGGCAGAAAGAATAGCAAAATGGCCTCAAACAAGTCAGTCCCCAACAATTCTATCTATAGCAAGTATTCCTGAAATCACTGGTTTAAAGCTTACACCAATTGTTGGGAGGTAGACTTCCGGGAATCAGTAGAATCATGAGATCTGAAGCAGTGAGAATACATGCACACTGAAAGTAGACTGAGTGCATAATATTCTCCATTTACATAATAAAGTTAATCAGAGCTGCCCTCATTTATCCTGTCATATATTTTAGGATAATGAATGGAATAAAAATATTTAAGCACCGATTATAGCAGATTTTCTGATTACCGAGATCTTTTTATAGTAGATGTTCTAAAGAATGAGTCTAGAAATGCAAGCTTTGGAATTGCTAAAAAAAATCTTTGTACCTAGAGTCATACCACAGCTGGCACCATGTCAGCTCACCACCTCAGCTCCACAGATCCAGGAATTTCTGCCATGAGTGGCCACATATGTGGCCACATGATAATTCCAAATGTTTCAATTCTGAAACCCCAGTAAGAACACATCGCATTCCATGCGAAAGTAGCAGAAAAGTCATCTAACTCACGAAACAAAACCAATCATACAAAATGCTCAAATAGCAACAAATAACTTAATAAAACCTCAGACAATGACTTAATTACTTCCGATTGTAAGATGCAAGAATATTCACAAATTTTATATTAGTGTATTAGTGTGGCTTTTTTTTAATAATTACATTACCATTTATTTGTAGCCAGCTATATAAAATAAATCATTGTATATTTGTCAAGAGGGAGACCTGGGGATGAGTAGAAAACTGGAGACAATATGGAGAACTATTACACTGGGGATAGGATTATAATTAAAACATTAAATACAAAAAAACTATTATGAAAAACTTTGTAAACCAAGGTTTAAATAAAGTAATAAAATTTTTAAAAAACTTGCTACTGGATAAAAATTTTCATACTTTTAAAAAATAATTAGTTATATTTTAGAGTAGACAGAGAAATTGCAGCTTTTGAAATGATTATTGCTTAGTACTTTGTGATATTTTAATTTTATTTGTATTTGGTAACTATCAGGGAACAGGAGATCAATGCATGTTAAACAAAATATATGTTATGATAATTGAGGGAGAAAGCTTACTATAAATACCCCCAAATTTGACGCCTTCTTTGAACTATTTCCAGGATATGCTCACCCAAAAATGGGATTATATATAGCTTATAATTTTCTTTTTTCTTTTCTTTTGATTTTTGGATCACACACGGGGATGCTCAGGGGTTATTCCTGGCTCTACACTCAGAAATCGCTCCTGGCAGGCATGGGGGAACATATGGGATGCTTGGATTTAAACCACCGTCCTTCTGCGTGCAAGGCAAACACCCTACTTCCATGCTATCTCTTCGGCCCAGCTTTTTTAATCATGAAAATATTTATAACATTTTTATATTAATAGTAGAGTTATATCTATAAAATGCTTCCAAATCCTTAGAGAAAGGATCTATGTAATGCAAATTATCATTATTATTACTCTGCAATAAATTCCAACTATCCTAGCAGGCAATTATCAAAGAGATCTAGGGAATAATTACAAGTAATTTCTATCTCATCATCTTTGGTGCTGTATTTTTTCTATTCCACAATAGCTTCAATCTAGCATCAAGTAGGAATATAATTAAAAAAAAAAGTCTTAGATGAAAGAAGACATATTTTAACTCCCTTCTTTTCCCAGTTAAGGATATTCTGAGACACAGTATCATGCACCTAAAAGGGGCATTCTGATTGATAAGGAAAGTATCATGGCCTCTGTAAACAGAAAGTAAGAGTCTTCAGAATCCACAGTGGAATCAAGGGCTCTTGTGCTATTCACACGTGGAGTGACTGTTCAAACATTGACTGTGTCAAAGCTTTTGGTGTTGTAACCCATCTCTTTTTCTCCAGAAAATACAGAATACTGTGAGGTTTGGAACAGCTAGAAAAGACTGTCTTGAGACTTGTAGCTTAGAAAGTGTGAAAACATCTCTATGAAGAAGCTTTGCTGTTACACGTTCCTTTGACTCTGCTTGAGTCAAAACTGACCTCTTATACTGGCATCGATCCCAGGCAGCTAGCTGGATAGTTCTAGCCAGTAGAGACTATGCAGTGCAGCTCTTTCCAATTTAAGCTGTTATTATGCCAATAGGTCCCTCTTTTCCTATTCAGCTCTTCTGTGCTTTCAGACAACAATGGGAATTAGTCACAACACTTTTCTGTTTCGAAGTCTTCGGATCCTTATAAATATACTGGTTAGTACTGAAAGACACGTTTTGCTTAACTGCATCAAATGTGGGAGGGGAGAGATGAAAATGTGTAAACTCTAAACTCTTCTCCCAGAAATTACTCCCGCCTCTTTTGCTTTCAGCTGAGATCTCATTGCCTTGGCTTCAAACATTAAACAAAACAGCTCATTCCCACTAGCATGAGTTTATTCATTTCTCACTGCAAAGCTATGGTATGCTATGATGACTGACTGTCTCAATTCAAGTGTTCATTCTTCAAAGCTTTTTCTTATGATTCACATGTCTCTTTTAAGCACTGAAACTAGGGAGACACAGAGGGTAAAGGAGTCGATAGCCTGCCTCAATAGAGAGAGTGTTACTGCCTTCCTGCCTGACCCACTTCCATCTCACAGAGAAGTGTAAGAGGAGGCAAAAGTCTTTTTCTAGCATGGCATGAACACTAGCATTTGATCAGTCAGTCCTAGAAACAGCCAGCACATTTCTCCAGAGGTTACATAACAATGGAATTGGTTCCCCCTCTACCATCTGAGTTTTCAGTGAGCCAGAACCTTAAGCTGGAATGCAGCATTTCTCTTTGCAGGAAAATAAATTCAGTTCTGACCTCCCCCAAGATTTAACAAGGTTTCTCTTCAATTACCCTTGCAGAAAAGTATTTCAGGGGAGCCAGAGCAATAGAATAGTGGATAGCATGTCTGCCTTGCATGAGGCTGACCAGAATTTAATCCCTGGCATTTTATATGGTGCCCTCCTTCCCTAGCCCTGCCTGAGCACAGAATACTGAGAAAGTCCTGAGTATGCCCAGCTGAAAAAAAAGAGTGTCAAGAGGAGATGAAGGATGAGATAAAATAATTTTGTTTCATAAATAAGAATAAAAAAAGAGCAGGAGAACAAATTTAAGAGAGAGCTTGAGGTTCTCAAGAAGAGAGTTCCATTAGTAAAATAAAGGAATTTTACATACCAAATTGGAATGAGGGCAAATCCAAACTTGAATGAAATTAGTTTGCTTTGAAAAGTTGTTTTTATAGGGTTTTCCCCAAACACCTCCTGTTTGAATCTTTATACCTAGATGAGAAAATGTTGCTAGGGTTTTTTCAAAAATAAAAAAAGAACTGAGAACTTTCAGTATTCCTATAGTCCATTTTACAAACCTTTAATTCCTTCTGAAGTTTTCCTTTCCTGGTATGAAAGTAGAGGATCCAGCCTTCGTGCATCTGGAGTCTTATCAACCTCATTTCCTATATTTTCAAAGGGGTTAAGCCTTCTTGCTTTTGAGATATTTTGGAAGCTGATGACAAATAATTTATACAACAAAGGTAAACAAATAAATATGTTCTTTAGATCATATCTATTTTATTGCTTCCCAAAATTAATTGACCCCTTTCTTCCTGTATGCCTCAAAAGCGTATTTAAAACTTGTTACACCAGTATCTATTGATTCTTAAAGAGCTAGCTATACAATAGCACACCATAAAAATATTTTGAAAAATATTCAATGACCAAGGTTTTTAGCATACTTTATAGAACAGAACCCAAGAGGTTTGAATTTATTTTGGTATTATTTTAGACTGTATAGTGGTGTTACAGTCATTAGCATGTGAAAAAAAAGGGAAAAAACCTGATAATGAAGTTGATGAGACAATCCATCTAAACCCAAAAATAATGCTCTCCCTAATTATTTTAACTTAGGGAAAACCTAGTTTCATGATAAACAGCACAACTCAATATTTCTTCTGTCCTGACACTATATGGCAGGATGATCTTAATGTTCTTTGGATATAAACTATAACTTAAAATATCTGCTTATGTACAGCAGAGTTCTTTCAATAATAATCATTTGAGCTCTTCCTTTCCCTGCCATATATCCTAGTGATGACTGCTCTGAGAATTAGTTCAATAAAATAATTAATTTTTGCCCAAAATTCCTCCAGAGCTGCTTTTCTTGGCTGGACAGTGATACTTGATTTACTTGTAGGCTATTCTAATCCTAAAGTATTAGTTTCTGTCCAAGGCAAAAGCCACACCCATTTCTCTTCTGACACATGGATAATATCTCAATATATACATATATATAGAAAGTCCTTTTAAATGTTAATAAATCAAAAACAATCAACCCCACCAAAACAAGTGAAGAAAAGATAAACAGAAACTTCCTCAAAGAAGACAAAAACTGAGCAATAAATACATGAATAAAATTCTTTATCTCTTCTGAGCTAAATCCAAATCAGAACAATAATGAGATGCCTTTTCCTCAGATTATGAGACTGGCACACATTAGACAGAACAGAAGCAGTTTTTGGCATGAATGTGGAGAAAAAGGATCCCTGATTAGCTACTGGTGAATATATCAAATAGTTCAACCATTTTAGAAAAAAAATGGACACTGTTCAGAAAATTAAGAATATTCTTCCACATGGCCCGGCAATTACACATATGGATATCTACATCAAGGGTTCTAAAACTATAATTGGGGGGGTCAGAGCAGTGGCACAGCAGTAGGGCATTTGCCTTGCATGCAGATGACTTATTATGTGGTTAGATCCCCAATGTCCCATATGGTTTTCTAAGCCAGGAGCAATTTCTGAGCACATAGCAAGGAGTAACAGCAGAGTGTCACTGGGTGTGGCCCAAAGAAAAAAAATAAAACAAAAAACCTATAATCAGAAAAGGCATTTGCTTTCTTATGTTCATTACAGCCCAATTCATAATAGCCAAAATCTGGACAGAACCCAATATATAAGAGCAAATGAATGAATAAAGAAACTATGGTTATAGACACAGTGGAACACTACTCAGTTATACGAAATTATGCAACTTTCCATTACTTAGAGGGAGCTGGAGGATATCATGCCGAGTAACTTAAACCAACATGAATACAGATGTAAAACAATAGCCCTGAAATGTGAAATATAAGGAAGCATAGTCAGAGAATAAAAAAAGTACCTAAAATAACAGAATATAAGAATTAGACAGAATTCTACAGAATCTACAGATTCAAGTTTATTACATCAATGAGATGTGGTAGTGGAGGAGGAGGGGCTGCTGAAGGCTAAAAGGAGATGGGGAGAAACTGAGACAATGGTGGTGCAAAAAGACAGTCTGATGTGGAGTGGGGATAGTATTTGAATATTACTTGCATGAAATCCTATTATTGAGAGTATTGTAAAATTATAAATTAATGATGAATAAAATTTTAAAAGGTAGCATTCAACTATTAAAATATAAGTGATAAAATTATAAAATCAATGTTAACTAAAAGCTAATTTAAAAAGAAAAAAACACATTTGTAACATTGTGTTGCCATCAGCCCTATTTCAGTTACCAGTCATTTATGCTGATTCCACCTGATTATAAGAATCTTGCTGAGGGACAATAGGAAAAAGTTATGTGATTTTTCTAAGATCACAATCATTTTGTAGCAAAAGCATTGCAATTTGAACTTGAGTCACTTCAAAGCCTTTATTCCCACTTTGTACATGCAAATGGTCTGAAATCTAAGAAGCACAAACAAGATCCACTGAGAACTTAAGGCATGTGAGTATCTCAGAGAGCTCTGACTGTTCCCTTTATTAATGATTTTAATTGCTGGTTGAGTGCAGAGCTTTTGTATTTAACCACTGTGCTTATAATCAGATGGCTTCTAGAAACTGTAGGTATAAGAATTTACTCTTCAGGGAATCTGAGACAGGAAGGATAAAATTTTCTCCTTAATGTGAATGAAAAAGATAAAAAAAAAAATAAAAGAAAGTCAATACTCTCTTTTAGAGAACTCTTGTAGGTCAGTAACTTTCTATCAATAGTTGCCACACAGAGATTGGTCTCAAAAAAGCACTTCTGAAGTTAAAGCACCACCAGGACTTGACAAATGTATGCCATCAATCAGATATTGGCTTGTTATTTTCTATGAATTTGACATATCCCTGTTTTCCCATATGCCTTGCCTCTTCCTGCTACACACTTTCTTCCCACTCTTCCTCCTCTTCTTTTTTGTCACCTTCTGTTCCCTCCCCTGCTTCTTCTGTTTTCAATTTAGTGATGTTAAATGTTTTAAGTGTGAAACAAAATGCATTATACTCAGGTCCATCAGGAGTACAAAAATAAAATCAATGTTCCACCCCTCTGTGTGTATGTGTATTTGTGTGATCATGCCAATGACTATGATGCATAAATCAGTGTAATCATATTCATAATACTATAATATGAGGACAGAAACAAATGCGGAAATGATGAGTTAAAATAATATTAATTATATAAAGTATGTCTCAGGACACTCTAAATTTCCTTTGGACATTGATATCCACTACTTTCCACATAACATTACAAAAGCTCTGGCAAGTACAAGAGACTCTAATAATTATTTTACAGAGTAAAGGCCTGAATGACTCTAAAATGGTTTTAATATATCAGCCAGACAACATAGAATCTACTTAATAGTTGAAATAAGAGAAAAGAGAGCATTACACATATTTTTGATGTTAAATAGATCACAGCATTATATAGATCATAACCTAAATTTACCAACAAAGATCTTAAGCTCAACAAGTAATAGTGTCTACCGTGATAATAGTCTTTACAACCTGATGCTATCTGAAATGGGCTTAATAGTACAGGGATACCTGGACTAATAAAAAGCTCCTGAAATCAAGTATTCAAAAGAATGAACATAACTGGGATAACTATGGTTGTCCTCAGTGCATGGTAAGTGAAACTAATAAGTGGAGAAGATTAAATAATGACAATTTTCTCAAGTATATCAGCATTGATTCTGTGTTACACAAAGGCACCTTTTGGGTTACTGCAGAAGGATCTAATTATATAGAAATTGAGAAGTGTGAGGAGGTGAAAGGCAGAATGCTGATAGATTTGATGATGTCTTATTTCTGGAGTAATAGGAATATCTAAACTTTCAGGGATAGGGAATACATAAGAATAAATAAATAAAAAATATACAAGGTAAACCTCTTTCCAGGGACCATTATAGGAAACAACATACCTCTGAAACATTTTCCAATTCTTTCTCTATTACTTAATAGCACCAGTAATAGAGATAGACTTAGGAAGAAATAACTGCAAGACAATATGACAAATGCTATAATTCAAGTACATAGAAACTTATATGGTAGCAGAAAAGAGAATTGCTTTTCTGATGGTGAAGCATAAGGATTTTAGTAGAGGTTTTAGAAAAAAGATTATGTCAGGAAAGGTGTTAAATTATGATTTCGAAGGACATCGGACAGAATGACAGGGAGATATTTAAGCAATGGCAAAAGCATCACAAAGAAAAAGAAAGTATTTAAGAAATTTAAGGAAGCTGGTCATAAGTCGAAGAAGGCATACTATAGGGAGTGTTCAGAACAGATGTATAAGATGTAGGATATATGATATGATTCTAAATGTATGATAAGATTATATATAAAAATATTTGGGAAGACAAATTATAGAGATGAAACCTAGATAATTTAATGTTAATTAAATTAAAGCATCTCTTGGTAAGAA
Organism: Suncus etruscus; assembly: GCF_024139225.1. NCBI lineage: Eukaryota > Metazoa > Chordata > Mammalia > Eulipotyphla > Soricidae > Suncus > Suncus etruscus. The sequence goes on along the minus strand of NC_064860.1, from coordinate 76,502,254 downwards.
ATTTATTTTACTTTGGCATTTGGGGGCCACCCCTCAGTAGTACTTAGGGCATAATCCTGGCTCTGTTCTCAGGAAACATTCCTGGAAGTACTCAAGACAGTGAATATGGTGCCAGGATTGAACAGGTGTTGTCTGTGTGCAATGCAAGCACCATACCTTCTGCACCATCTCTTTAGCCCCCAACATTTTATTTATTTAATTAAAGTTGAAATACAATGTACATCATATATTAAAGAGTGATACTTTATTAACAAAATAAACTAGCAAATAAGTAGTAAGGATCAAGCCAAGAGATATACTGAAGGCAATTGTTGGCAATTAAGGAATCCTAAAAAAAAAAAAAAGATAGGAGAGAGTCTGAGAAGGTGGAGATTCCAAGTTGACAGATTAGGGAAAGATTATTGGAAAAGACAACAAAGAAGAATGGATGTTATAATTTCACTGCTTCAAACATGAGAGAATGATTCTCTAACCAAGGCAGTAAAGCCCAAACAGTAGTCTAATATTAGATAGAAGTAGATTCTTCATTTCCTCCTCTGAGGTTTCATGTGTTTTTTTTTCCTTATGATGATGATTATTTTTGTTATTGTCTTTAGTCCTGGTAGTTCTCAGGCTGACTCCTAGGTATGTATTCAAGGATCATTCCCAGTGCAACTCAGGTAATCCTGAGGGGAAGTGAACCTAAGCAGGCCACAACAAGTAAGCACCCTACCCACTGTAGTTTCTTTCCAAACCATTTTTTGTTTTTCTTTTCTAAATAAATCACTAAATTAGCTAGTTCTTATGCTGCATATATCATGGTCGTATATATATCATAAAGCAATCATTTACTGTGGTCTCTTATATGCATTGGGGGGGGGGGGATAATGAAGGGGGCACATCCAGTGGCACTCAGGGTCACTCCTGGCTTTGCATTCAGAAATTGTTCATGGCAGACTCTGGGGATGCCAGGAATCACACCCGGGTCCATACTGGGTCAGCCACATGCAAGACAAATGCCCTTCTGCTATGCTAGCATTCCGGCCCCCTCTTACATGCATTCTTACAGTTCTATTAGCAAAAGTAACTTGAAACAGCTTCCACATCTGCCATGAGACTGCTCATTATGCATAAAAATTATTAACAATTGAGATGATCCAAATGATAAGAATCTGAATAATTCCAACGCCTCTGTACTGAGCTATCTGCCAAGTCAAAAGATACAGAAAACAGACTTACCCACCAGAAACTTTTTTCCATTATTATCTCTGTGAATGCAGATTTTTATGCTTGATGAGCTTTAATGTCTTTTGTACCCCAAATACTGTCTAATACCTGAGTAGTATTCCAAAAAATGTGTTTGAATTTAGCTATTCATTTAAGTACAATTATAGCTTTTTATGGAATCATGAGAAATGATTCTGAAAAAAAATCTAGCACACCTTTTAGCACTCTCTCCCAGTGTTAGAACATCTTGAGAAACTATAATATAACATAATTACTAGGATGTTAAAACATTCTAAATGCAGGCTATTTTCATTACCCAAAGATTCCACAGAAATAATCCTCAAGTTGTCCTTTGCTAGAATGATCCTCATGTATACAGGGGAAAGTTGCTTTATATATTACAGTTTGTGGAAAGCAATGATGAAATATTAGAAAGAGTCTAAAGAGATAGAGCAAGGGGTAAGGCTTCCTACTAACCTAAATTTGACCTCCAACACCGCATAATTCCACAAACAATACCAGGAGTTACCTTTGAGCGCTGAGCCAGGAGTTAGCCCTGAATACCACTGGGCCAAGCTCAAACCAACATAAAAATAACAATAATTTAGAATTGTAAACTCACATTACTTTACAATCTAATTTTCCTCTGTTTCATGAAACTTAAACCAACAAATTGGAGCTGCAGTTTAAAGAAAGCAATTAAAAAATTTTAATAAAGCAACTAATTAAATGTTGGAATTTAAATATTGACTCTTTGATTTATGTTACTGTTAGTGAGAGTTTCATGTGCATAATATTCCAAAACCACATGTACACTCAGTGCCCCTTCCCTCCAAGATTCCCCTTAGATCAATTTCCATCCATCCTGATCATCCACCTTGGTACACTTACTTCTGTAGATCAACTTCAAATTTATATTGCCTTTGGTTATGTTAAGAATTTCCTATGTTTTCATGGGCCGGGCGGTGGTGCTAGAGGTAAGGTGCCTGCCTTGCCTGCGCTAGCCTTGGACGGACCGCGGTTCGATCCCCCCGTGTCCCATATGGTCCCCCAAGCCAGGAGCGACTTCTGAGCGCATAGCCAGGAGTAACCCCTGAGCATCACCGGGTGTGGCTCAAAAACAAAACAAAAAAAAAAAAAAGAATTTCCTATGTTTTCTTATAAGTCATGAATGCAAGAAAACATTCTATGTCTATATATCTTTTGATTGATTACATTCAACATAATACCTTGTAGTTCCATCCACATATGTCAAATTTAATGACTACTTATTTTCTTATAGCTGAGTAGTACTCTTTTGTGTATATCTACACTTCAATTATTTTTTCCACTCATCTCTTCTTGGACCCTTGTATTGTTTTCAGATCTTTGCTATTAAAAACTCTGCTGTAGTGCAGATAGTGAAAAAGGAAACATCAGTTTCCCTAGATCATATTAGCTATCTCCAAACTAAACATTCCTTCAAAGTCTTTGGCTCTTCCTGTGGAACAGAAGTTAGGAGCTTCTTAAAACCATAAATAATGGGGCCAGAGAGAGAGCATGGAGGTAGGGTGTTGTGTTAAATAATTAACGATGGGGCTGGATGGCGATGGATGGAGGTGAATTTCTCTGTCTGCCATCCCAGGCCACGTGGCTCAGCAACCCCCATGCAGCCAGCGAGTCGCCCAGGTGAAATCACTCACTCACAGGCAGGCTTCAGGAAGAATCATCTTTATTTAGGCCCTAGCCACCACGTGTGTGTGGCCTATCTCATAACCTTTTAAGCATTCAGCCATTCCAGGCTACCCTGCGTCTAAACTCTTTCAGCCATCTTCCTCAGAGCGCCCAGCAGCGCCAAAAGGCAAAGACCCTTAATCCCCTGGCTTCCGGGTTTATCTACCTATTTCAAGACCCCTCCCAGGAATGGGCCGGGTCTTGCAGGTAAAGTCACACCTATTATCCGGTTCCCAAGACCCCTCCCAAAATTGGGTGGGTCTCAGATAAGTACCCTACAGTAGGGCTTTTGCCTTGCATGCAGGACAGTGGTCCGAATCCCAGCATCCCATATGGTCCCCAACCCTCTCAGGAGGAAATCCAGAGCATAGAGCCAGGCAGCCTGAGTGCTGCTGTGTGTGGCAAAAAGACAAACAAACAAAAAAAAAAAACCCATAAATTGTGCCCCACAACTTAGGCTGACTGGAGACTAGCAAATAATGGGGCAATACGTAAGACATATGCCAAATAGATAGACCAAAAGACCTAAACCAGCCAGATCACTGATTAGTTTTTGCATTCTTTGTAACATTCTTGCAACTTGACAAGTAAGCATAGACCCAACAAACAAACACAAAATTACTCATATCTAACTTAGACCTATAATAAGTATGAGGAGATCCTTTCTCTTCTACTCTCCAGCAGAGTTTTTATTTTCTAACACAAAGTCTAAGACTCTTTATTATTCAATATTTTTCTTTTTTGAAATTGCTGAAGAACTAGTAACCACAAACATACACAGAGATCCACCATCACAACCCCTGCATCAATGGGACTACATTGACTTTTGATAGATACTGGACTTGTGAGAGAAATTGATGGACATCTGGGAATATGAGGGAAACTGAAAAAAATTTACAGGCAGAAGGAGAAGCAAAGAAAGGTGATGAAAAATTCTGAGCACTAGAAAGGCCTGGATCACCAGAGCATAGCAACTGAAGCCAAACTGTTCTGTGCAAAAATACTTTGTTCTTCAAAGCCATATCAACTTTAATTGAAATTTAGCTGTGTAAGCCAGTCTCCATCTCTCCCACTTGCCTCCCTCCCTCCCTTCCTCCCTCCCTCCCTCCCTTCCTTCCTTCCTTCCTTCCTTCCTTCCTTCCTTCCTTCCTTCCTTCCTTCTTTCCTTCCTTCCTTCCTTCCTCCCTCCCTCCCTTCCTTCCTTCCATCCATCCTTCCTTCCTTCCATCCTTCCTTCCTCCCTCCCTCCCTTCCTTTCTTCCATCCATCCTTCCTTCCTTCCATCCTTTCTTCCTCCCTCCCTCCCTCTTTCCTCTCTCCCTCCCTCCCTCCCTCCCTCCCTTCCTTCCTTCCTTCCTTCCTTTCTTCTTTCCTTCCTTTCTTCCTTCCTTCTTCCACATTATCACACATAAAAATAGAGTGGACCTTTATTTGGGGTGAGAGTTGGCAGGGTTACCTGAACTTTTGGTCTACATGAACAATTTTTTTCTTCTACCCACATGAGGCTGCA